>NC_132879.1:8044956-8064956 GCF_030463535.1 Salminus brasiliensis
ATCTGAAAGCATCCACAGGTGTTTCTGTCCAGCCTATAAGACCTATTACACAATGCTACCAGTGCTACAAAGGCTAGCATAGGCTTCCTCCGAGTCACTTGAAGCCAGCCCGTCTAGTCGAGTTTAGTAATTAGTGATTAGTGGGCTTCTCTCGACTGGAGGCTTACCAGCTCTTGCAAGCGACCTCGTGACAGTGCAGTCGGTCTGGAGGGAAAGCAGCAGCAGGAAGACCCAGTCAGTGTTGGTCTTGTGCCAGCATCAAACCAGAAAGCTAAGACAGCCAAACAGCCTAGCGAAGAAGGGAGAGCCAGACGGAAGCACAGACATTAACATCCTTTCACCCCACCGTCAACAAAAAAGCCAGACACTTTGCTTCAGCATGGCACTGATGCGACATCATTGGACAGCTCACTGTGCTCTAAGGAGGGCACTATCTACCAGTTCTGTTAAGTCAACTACCAGATGCCCACACTGACCAGCCCCTGGCTGAGTGATGGGGAGAGGGAGGGTCATACTACCCACCCAGAGAGAGCGAGGCCAGTTATGCTCTCTTGGACTCCTGACCCAGATTGAACCTGCAATCCTCCAATGATCGGGCCTACACTTAGACAGCTGCACCACTTGGGAGTAGGATATTTTTAATGTTGAAAATGCACAAACACACACACAAACACACACACACTCTGTCAAAATGAGTTTCACGATTTCAATGCATCATAAAAAATACATCATGAAGTGCAAATGTCTGGAATGTCACTTTAATGTGTGTGAAGAGCATCAGGGTGTAATTTAAAACTCTCCCGTGGTTTTGTGTCCTGAGTGCTTGATGGTGCTCCAGGGCGAGTGTCTCTGTGTCTCCACACTTTCTCTCCAGCTGTTTCTGATCAAAAGCCTGTCTGTCTGAATCCGGCATCGTGACACAAAACACACAGTGCCACTCACATCACTCTTTTCGGGCTTCTTTTGTTGGGTCTGTAATGCCTTTCGTGGCTTTTCTAAAGCGATATGCACATGTAGTCATTTCTTCCATGTTTATTGACCTGTGTCTTGGGAATTCTGAGGGCTGCAGTGAATCAGATGAAAGTAACAGTTCAATTCAGGGCGTGTCAGTGAGTCTTTGCTATCGCAAGGATGGGAAAAGTACCCTTGCGTGGCTCAAAACGCTCAAAGGTCATGTACTAAGCCTCTTAATTAATCATAGGTGTTTTTTATGGCTTAACGTGCAGTAATAACCAATCAGCATGTCACTCGCCGTCCCCTTTTAGAGCCAGGTGCAGTCTGACTTGCGGATTGCTATTTCAGTGGCACAGAGCGGGGGTGTACGAGAGCCGGGCACGCGCCTGTGTTGACAATTCACTGTCAAAATAGCAATGATGTCTGCTTAGGTTGTTTTCAGTCACTGAGGGGGTGTGGCTTAATTAATTCAACCCAAGGCTTATTATTTAATGTTGAGCAATATACTGTATCATTGTTTTTTAATCTGTATGCAATCTGCAATATTTAACTTTCTGTGATTACAAATAAACCCTCTAACAAATCACAGTGTTGTTCGCTGCATGCTGTGTGCATCATGGCCAGTCACAGGTCCGTTGCTTCTGTGACGCTTGCATGATCATAACAATCAATAATAAATAATATTGGTCAAAAAATGCAGGTCAGTCTTTAGCCATGACATATTAATGTTGGTGTCATGTTTCAATTTCAGTAAATAGTAATATAATGTCAATGGTAATATTTTGTCAATATTATGTGGTATGAATTACCCAGTAACTACTATCAGTTATTCAGGAGCTACTACTACTACTAATTATATATATATATATATATATATATATATATATATATATATATATATATATATATATATATATACACATATACACTATTATATATAATATTTGTATATATCATATATAATAATAATATATTGTATATAATATATAACAATAATAATAATAATAATAATAATTAAACATGGAGTGTAGACAGTAACACCAGCAGGCCTTGCTGTAAAAACTAAGAAGGGAGAGCCAGGCAGATCATCTGTTACTATGAATTATCCAGTAACTAATTAATTTCCCAGTATTTACAATCAACTGTTGATAACTATTCAGTAACCATGAACTTTAAACATCTACTATAATATTCAGCAAATACTATTAATTGTTTAATAACTACTGGGAATTATTTAGTAACCTCTGAAAGTCATAAAGTATGTACAATGAATCTACTGTGAATTATTCATTATTAATAAGATTTATTTTTACAACTACTATATATTAGTCTATGTTACTTCTGTACTACTGTATATTTTACACCCTACTTCTGAATTTAAGAGAATTAGGAGGATTTCACAGTTAGGAGAGTTTATTGCCCAAATTTCTAATATTTCAGGTAGGAATAGACATCTAAACATTAGGATTACATTGACATTAATAACATGGAATATATGTGAGACAGCTTATCATCTGTCTATGTTCAGAAATAAACATGTGTATCTATGCACTGACATCATGTCAGTGCTTATATTATATGTCATATAATTATGTGTTAAAGGTTGGTACTGGATAACATTATAAAAAAGGTGCTTTTAATACCCAGACCCACTAAAAAGACGCTTAGGTCTGAGAATGACACAAACTTTACATTAAATGTATGTATTTGACTTCACCTCTACTTCTCTCTGATTCCTCTTGCCCTCAGCTTTTCCCTGCACCTCAGCGCTCTGGCTGCTTCTCATTGCATTTCTTTCTCTTTCCATTATCAGATTACTGTCAGCACGTGGGTGCTCTCGTAATGTCGAGCTTTCAGCACGCTCGCATGTAAATTACTTATGACTGCCCGGAATATGGCTTCGGGCTTCATTAATATTATTTCATATCGCGTTCAGAACCGTCTCAGACTTGAGTGTTCGGACATTCAGAGTAATGTGTTCTCATCCGCACATTTTGTCATCAGTGTCCATATCTCATATTCATAATGGAATACCCATTTGTTATTAATCAGCTGGGTTTCGTGGGGAAATGACATTTGCTTCAGTTTCAAGTGGTAGCAGAGGGTCTTTTCATTTGAAGGCTGAGGGAAGCTGAGGAAACCCTTGAATCAAGTGTGCCTGAGCTGATTTACACCTTGCTAACTAAAGCTTGTGTAAATAGGCTCGAGTCTAAAGATACACTTGGGCTAGATATATCGTGCTGATATCTAGGGCACAAGGATAGGCAATATCTGATACCTGGATACATATATACACAATCCAGAGATTAGGCATTTTTATAAGTGCAAGATTGGTGTCCATTCAGGAGCTCTGTTTTTTTTAGAAATTCAGGAGAAGCTTGTTCCACCAGATTGGTGCCAGGATGTAGAAGAGTCTTAAAGTTCTTCTGAAGCCACAATGGCCCACTGTTGTGAGGCCAAGCTATACTTACAGCTTGAAGGGCTCTGGGTCCTGATCAGATGATGTTTTGACTATTGCCATCAAGTAGGGAGGGGCTGGTCCATGTTTGACTTTGTTGGCATGTTTGGCTTTGGAAGACCAAAGTCATGTTGATGCATTCTAGATCAGGAAGACCAGCCAGAAAAGATGTGCAGTTGTCAAGAGAACAAAGGACTGAATAAGGACCTGGATTGTGTAGCTTGGTAGGTAACATTACTGTGGTTAACACCACCTCTTTTCCTAAGGCTAACTGGGGTTCCATTCCCTGCCCAGGCAAACCCACCATGCTCCTAACCATACATTCTCCTGCTGGTGTAACATTATTTAAATGAATAAGTTATATAATAGCTTCTGCTAGATAATAGCTTCTGCAGGTAGAATGACCAGAAAGTTCTTGAAAGTTAGTCTTAAAAGAGGTGATATGCTCACTGTGAGGACCTGTAGTACCAGGAATGTCGAGCAGTTTAGCTTTGCTGGGATTCAGCGGTCATGTATGATGAGCTGTAAGCTTGTGAGCGGAAGCCTGAGTGCCAGAAACTGGGAAGGGAAGGATGAGGATGTGGAAGTGTCATTAGGATAGCAGTGGTAGGAGAAGCCATGGGAATCCGTTATATCACTGAGTGGAGAGTGAAGAGAGAAGAGGACCCAGTCATATAATTGATCCATTTTTCCTCCCTCATCATACTTCACAATTTAGAATTTGGCACTTTTGCCCAAAGCGATTCATTAACCAACTGCAGAGATGCCTCCGGAAGCTGCTGGCTTTTAGAAGCCTCGCTCAAGGACATCTAGCTCATGGTTTCAGGTGACTGCATATACTGGAGGAACTGAAACCACCAAACCACACGTCTGCTCATTTCTACAGCGAAATGGTTGCAGATCCAGTTGTCAGGTAGGTCTATTGCCATATTTAAAAGACAGCAAGTATCCCCCAAAGTGCTGCATAATACAATCCATTGACTAGTTGAAATTGCAGTAAATTCGATAAAGGTAGCATGCTTAAAAAAACAAACGAAAGACCTAACCATAAAATTTAGAGGACGAGCTACTGATGGCAAGTCAACCTAAACCAAAGCAGGGCTGAAAAAGCAGAACCTTTTAAAAGGACTCAAACACCTGAGAGGATAAATAGGTCTTTAAATTAAGCCTAAAAATATCTGTTGTGGGCGATTCCTTTTAGAAAAGCAGAAGACTGATGAGTCTTGGAGCATCTGCAGAAAAGGCCCAGTCACCTTTGAATCTCGTCCGAGAGCGAGGAATGACTTAGAGCAATTGGTTGGACAACTGTAGGGCTCGTTAGGTGGAATGGAAATAGAATAGGTCAGAGATATAACTCTGAGCCATTGGAAAGCTTTAGAAGCGAATAGCAACACTTAACTCTGTATTTTACTGGACGCCAGTGCAGTGCTACAAGTTCAGGGGTAGTGCTCTCCCTTTACTTGATATTTTGGACCAGCTGTAAAGGTGACCAGCTCAAATGACAGATACAAATACAGCGAGTTTCTGTACTTTACATTAGACATGTATATTGTATATAGTGTTATAAACACTATGTACGTTAGACGGTCCCAGATCATAAGCAGTAGCTCTGGCCGGGTCAGGATTCCCCAAGTAATAATGCTGTTTTGTCGTGGTTCTCGGACTTCCAGCACTCCCTTAAACAATCCAAAAGGAGTCATATGAAGCTTTTTTCACCTTGTTTAAGTGGGAACTAAAGCTGTGGGTTATATGCATTTAAATGCTAGAGATTGTGTTCTTTGAAAGTTGGACCCAACGGGGAGCATGTATGAAGAAAAGAACAGGTCCCACAATAGAGCCTTGAGGTACACCACAAGCATTTGGTGCTGTGGAAGAGGACTAATGACCTTTCTAGACATGTTTAGTCTCTGAAGTTCGGTTCCACAGTTTTGCACTGGAGCTGTGAGGCTAATGGAGTTAACAAATAATGGAACCGATTAGCATCATGCAGCCTGCAGGCCTGAATCAGTGCTTCATCAATCATCATATTTAAATATATATATATATATATATATATATATATATATATATATATATATATATATATATGTTTAATGTCTATTAAGCTTCTTGGGTATAAGCATGTATGAGATGACCAGCAGAGGTTTGGAGGTCAGGGTTTGAAGCAACACCAGCAGTAGGTAGTGAACCCCAACTCCCACGTCTTCTCCAGTACAGAATCACCTACTTGTCCTCTGTCCTCAACCCGCTCCATCACCTGATGGGCAGTATGGGGTCCCGGATTGTCTTGCTGACAAATTAAGCCATTTTTGTGGTTCTCCTCCAAAACCGAAGACTGCTAAACATCAGTGTATGACTTCCAACATACGAGCAGGCATTTTTAATGACCAGTAAAATTTTGATTGTTCTAACTGTCTTGAAGTAAATGAGCAAATTCATAAAGCTGAGGTGGAATACAGATGCTCCTGCTTCCCAAGCAGCCACTCCTTGCTCTTACTCTGCTCAGCTCAGATGCTGTGGTGGGATGAGGTAATGGTGCAGTCTCAGGGGTGGGACAACAATGTGTTTCAGAAAGAAACTAAGGGCCAGATGTACGTAGTGATGTATTCTCTCACAAAGCCTCTGAAATCCCGGAGTGTGTAATTTAGCAGGACCTTGGTACTCATTTCCTTTGAGAACACCCTGGTCACTCTGTCTACAGAGCTACGTCACTGGCTTCCTGTAGTGTTAAACACAAGATCCCTCTCTGTCCTGGAGCCAAGGTGGTGGAACAACCGACTGAAGACCCCTGTCTTTGAGAAGCATTTAAGCGAACACTGACGATGATGATGTTGAAGAAGATGAAGGGCGTTGGAGGTTAAGATCATTGTCAGCCTAACTGTGAGCACTGTAGGAATGACAGTAACCCAGACATAAATACCTTGTATGTTCAGCATATGTGACTTTTGAAGCTGATTCTGGTTCAGACAGTGTTGACAGTGACAACGCTGCTGCTGCTGATGTTGACTATGTAGATGATGGTCATGATGATGATGATGATGATGATGATGAAGGTGATAGTGACAGTACAGATGTTGGTGTTAATGGTAGTGATTATGAGGATGATGGTAAGGATCTTTGTGGTGGTGATGTTTATAATGATGACAGTGGAGGTAATGGTGGTGATTATGATGATATTGGTGGTGATTATGGAAGTAATTATGGTAATAATGGTATTGATGTTTGGTGGTGATTATGAAGGTGATTATGGTGATAATGATATTGATATTTGGGGGTGATCATGATAATAGTGATTATGTAGGTGATTATGGTAATAATGGTATTGATATTTGGTGTTTTTTTGGAGGTGATTATGGTAATAATGGTATTGATGTTTGGTGGTGATTATGAAGGTGATTATGGTGATAATGATATTGATATTTGGTGGTGATCATGATAATAGTGATTATGGAGGTAATTATGTTGATAATGGTAGTGATTATGGAGGTGATTATGGTGATAATGGTGTATTGATGTTTGGTGGTGATTATGGTGATAATGATATTGATATTTGGTGGTGATCATGATGATAGTGATTATGGAGGTGATTATGGTGATAATGATATTGATATTTGATAGTGATCATGAAGGTGATTGTGGTGATAATGATATTGATATTTGGCGGTGATCATGATGATAGTGATTATGGAGGTAATTATGGTGATAATGGTAGTGATTATGGAGGTGATTATGGTGATAATGCTATTGATGTTTGGTGGTGATCATGATGATAGTGATTATGGAGGTGATTATGGTGATAATGATATTGATATTTGGTGGTGATCATGATAATAGTGATTATGTAGGTGATTATGGTAATAATGGTATTGATATTTGGTGTTTTTTTGGAGGTGATTATGGTAATAATGGTATTGATGTTTGGTGGTGATTATGAAGGTGATTATGGTGATAATGATATTGATATTTGGTGGTGATCATGATAATAGTGATTATGGAGGTAATTATGTTGATAATGGTAGTGATTATGGAGGTGATTATGGTGATAATGGTGTATTGATGTTTGGTGGTGATTATGGTGATAATGATATTGATATTTGGTGGTGATCATGATGATAGTGATTATGGAGGTGATTATGGTGATAATGATATTGATATTTGATAGTGATCATGAAGGTGATTGTGGTGATAATGATATTGATATTTGGCGGTGATCATGATGATAGTGATTATGGAGGTAATTATGGTGATAATGGTAGTGATTATGGAGGTGATTATGGTGATAATGATATTGATATTTGGTGGTGATCATGATGATAGTGATTATGGAGGTGATTATGGTGATAATGATATTGATATTTGGTGGTGATCATGATGATAGTGATTATGGAGGTGATTATGGTGATAATGGTATTGATATTTGGTGGTTATCATGATGATAATAGTGATTATGTAAGGGATTATGGTAATAATGGTATAGATATTTGGTGGTGATTATGATGATAATAATAGTGTTTATGGTGGTGATTATGGTAATAATAGTATTGATATTTGGTGGTGATTGTGATGATAATAATAGTGTTTATGGTGGTGATTATGGTAATAATGGTATTGATATTTGGGAATAATTGTAGTGATATTTGGTGGTTATTATTGATGTGATTATGGTAATAATGGTATTGATATTTGGTGGTTATTTTGGAGGTGATTATGGTAATAATTGTATTGATATTTGGTGGTGATTATGATATTAATAGTGATTATGGAGGTGATTATGGTAACAATGGTATTGCCATTTGGTGGTGATCATGATGATAATAGAGATTATGATTATGGTAGTGATTATGATGATAACGATGATTTTTATGATGATGGTGGCGATGATGATAATGTTTGCTGGTGATCATGTTGATGATATCATGATGAAGATGGAGGTAAATTGGATTAGAATTGTCCTCAGCTGACATAGTGGCCATCTGCATCACCATGGAAACATCTGCTCCTTCTACAGAGTGGCTTTTTGAAATGGAGAGTTTCTCACTGTGTGTGCCGCTTGTTCAAGGAGTAAGCATAATACATCACACACACCCTTACTGATTAAGATTCATGTCTTGATTTTGGTAAGACTTTGTGAGAGTGTACGTCTGGGTCACCAAGGTCGACATCACCATGGAGATGAGCTTGTAAAACATGGAAAGGGTCACCGGAGTTAAACGCAGTAAGATGACCTTCTGCTGTCATGAGCTCTCTGAACACACACACAATCACACAGATGCTAACAGCAGCAATGATGTACTTACACACACACACACACACACACACACACACTGACTGAACATTTACAGTGTATGGAGCTGACTTATGCTCAACTACATTCTGCTCCAACATACTCTACCCCACCCCCCTTTACTCAACTACACTTTACTCTCCTCTACTGTACTCTACCCTACCGTCCTATACTCAACTATACTCTATTCTCCTCTACTGTACTCTACCCTACCGTCCTATACTCAACTATACTCTATTCTCCTCTACTGTACTCTACCCTACCCCCCTTTACTCAACTACACTTTACTCTCCTCTACTGTACTCTACCCTACCGTCCTATACTCAACTATACTCTATTCTCCTCTACTGTACTCTACCCTACCGTCCTATACTCAACTACACTTTACTCTCCTCTACAGTACTCTACCCTACCGTCCTATACTCAACTATACTCTATTCTCCTCTACAGTACTCTACCCTACCGTCCTATACTCAACTATACTCTATTCTCCTCTACTGTACTCTACCCTACCCCCCTTTACTCAACTACACTTTACTCTCCTCTACTGTACTCTACCCTACCGTCCTATACTCAACTATACTCTATTCTCCTCTACAGTACTCTACCCTACCGTCCTATACTCAACTATACTCTATTCTCCTCTACTGTACTCTACCCTACCGTCCTATACTCAACTACACTTTACTCTCCTCTACTGTACTCTACCCTACCGTCCTATACTCAACTACACTTTACTCTCCTCTACTGTACTCTACCCTACCGTCCTATACTCAACTATACTCTATTCTCCTCTACTGTACTCTACCCTACCGTCCTATACTCAAATATACTCTATTCTCCTCTACAGTACTCTACCCTACCGTCCTATACTCAGCTACACTTCACTCTCCTCTACTGTACTCTACCCTATCGTCCTATACTCAACTATACTCTATTCTCCTCTACTGTACTCTACCCTACCGTCCTATACTCAACTATACTCTATTCTCCTCTACAGTACTCTACCCTACCGTCCTATACTCAACTACACTTTACTCTCCTCTACAGTACTCTACCCTACCGTCCTATACTCAACTATACTCTATTCTCCTCTACAGTACTCTACCCTACCGTCCTATACTCAACTATACTCTATTCTCCTCTACTGTACTCTACCCTACCCCCCTTTACTCAACTACACTTTACTCTCCTCTACTGTACTCTACCCTACCGTCCTATACTCAACTACACTTCACTCTCCTCTACTGTACTCTACCCTACCGTCCTATACTCAACTATACTCTATTCTCCTCTACTGTACTCTACCCTACCGTCCTATACTCAACTATACTCTATTCTCCTCTACTGTACTCTACCCTACCGTCCTATACTCAACTATACTCTATTCTCCTCTACAGTACTCTACCCTACCGTCCTATACTCAACTACACTTCACTCTCCTCTACTGCACTCTACCCTACCGTCCTATACTCAACTATACTCTATTCTCCTCTACAGTACTCTACCCTACCGTCCTATACTCAACTATACTCTATTCTCCTCTACAGTACTCTACCCTACCGTCCTATACTCAACTATACTCTATTCTCCTCTACAGTACTCTACCCTACCGTCCTATACTCAACTATACTCTATTCTCCTCTACTGTACTCTACCCTACCCCCCTTTACTCAACTACACTTCACTCTCCTCTACTGTACTCTACCCTACCGTCCTATACTCAACTACACTTTACTCTCCTCTACTGTACTCTACCCTACCCCCCTTTACTCAACTACACTTTACTCTCCTCTACTGTACTCTACCCTACCGTCCTATACTCAACTATACTCTGTTCTCCTCTACTGTACTCTACCCTACCGTCCTAGACTCAGCTACACTGTATTTGTCTCTACTATACCCTACTGTCCTTGACTTGACTACACTTTTCCTCTTAACCATTCTTTACTGTCCTATGCTCAACCATACTCTGTTTTTCTGTGGACGAGACCAGTGGAGAACTAAGAATCAATAGAGGAAAGAAATATAAACTTCAGTCAGAGACTGAGAAACAAATCTTTAGGTTGAGTTTGTGTGTGTGTGGATGTGTGTTTAAGGCAGAGAGAAAGAGCACTTTGGCTTCAGGTCAGTTGTGAGTGTGTTGGAGTGTGTGTGTTATTTGTCCCTGCTGTGTGTTTGTACGCCAACAGCCAACAGCATGGCACACATTACAGAGCTGGACACCAGCTCACAGTCAAAGCCGGACTGAGCAGATCAGCCCTCACTGCTCGCTCTCTCTCTCTCTCTCTCTCTCTCTCTCTATCTGTCCCTCTCTCTCTCTCTGTTAATATTCACAATATTCATATAATTCATATAAATAATAATAATAATAATAATGAAAATAATATCTCTATATCCATCTCTCTCTCTCCCTCCCTCTCCCCCTCCCTCTGTCTCCTGTTTCTGACTCTCGCTCACTTTTACTCACTTCACTGTTCTATGAGGTGAAAAGAGTAGATGAAGTTCATTAGAGTGAGTCTGCTTCTCCTTCTCTCTCTCTCTCTCTCTCTCTCTCTCTCTCTCTCTCTCTCTCTCTCTCTCTCTCCCCCTTCTTTCATCTTCTCCTGTGTGATAAATTAAAGATGAATCTAATAATGCACACTTTGATCTGCATTAAGAGGGCACCGATAAAGAGTTTAGCTTTGTGTGTTTGGACACACACACGGACGCACACACACACAGGCACCACTTATTCATCAGTCTGTCCGGATCTCGCCCGCCTAGTCTTCACTCCAGAGCGGAGCAGGCATGATTAAAAACCTGGTGAGCAGTGACTGATCTCTGTCTGCTGCTGCTGCTGCTGCTGCTGCTGGACTGGAGAGTGTGTTCAGTAGAGGAGTTCCTCACTGTGTTTCTTCAGATAATAAAACTCTTCTCTCAGCCTCTATGTCTTATAGTACCCAGGTCAGGATTTTACGGACTGATTGTGTGTAAATGCTGTTCAGGTTTAAAACCGTTCACTCCTCAGTCTGTCCAATCTGTACATGTACATTAAGCTGCAGAGAGCCCGTCTTCAATTCTGTGTATTTCTGATTTCACAAAAGCCAGCACATGTGCATATGAGCCTATATTCAGCCTATAGTTAAGCTCCATGATTATTATTATTATTATTATTTCTTTTTTTATAAATATATCAAAATAAAATAGGACTAGACAGGGATTAGGGGCTAGGGACACTCTACAAAGACTAGACAAGCTTTGTGTGCCTTTGCACATTCAGTAGATGATGCGTTCATTAGTAGGGCTGTCCACAGACATTTGGACAGGGTTCACTTGAATTTGCACCATTTTCAGAATGTCTATGATGCTAAACCCTTATTGTACCAACATTAAATTGGTGTAATGACTGTTGAGTTCGGGGGGGGGGGGGGGCAATTACGGTCCAATTGGAGGCCTGGATTCCTGCACAGTGTTTTTTGTTTGTTTGTTTGTATGTTTGTTTGTTTGTCTGTTTTTGCAAGCACACCACATTCATCTCGCCTGTTAATTACCAGGTTTAGTAGCCCTGTTAGAGCAGGGAAACCAGCAAACTGTGCTGGACGCTGGCCTCTGATGCCCACCCATGGTTTAGAGAGACAGCATACCGGAAATACTGCAGTTTAGAGGGAGGAGTGTAGTAGTATCTTCTGTTACACACACACACAAACACACACACACAGTGGCATAACCCTGATCTGTCCAAAAAGATATTTTATTTTAGATCGACTCCTTGCCACCTTTTACCCCCTTTCCCTCTCTCATCCATCACTGTAATGGGCAGAGCGGGAGGAGCTCTAGTTTGTGTCCAGGCTGATGCCTACTAACACTGCTGTCACCAGCACTGTAAACTGGACCTGAACACAGTTCTCTTCACAGCACTGTCAGACCAAACAGCATCTTCTAGATTTTGACTCTGTTTGTAAACACCATATGATCTTCACATTGTGTAGGCTTTTGATAAATTGACCAGTAGAAATGTTCCAAATAGTTTTGCATATGTATTTTTCTTCAGATGTATTTGAGGGCAACAGGGGCACAGCGATAACTGCCCACCGCCCCGGTCCAATAAGTTTTGTGTCCAATACGTTTGGTTAACAGACCTGTGTCCACAAACCTTTGGCCAAAATGTGGGGGTGCCAAAACTTTTGCCCAGTACATGCTTGTTCCAAAATCTCCTCCATACAGACAGTGCTGAAGAGCAAGTAAGAGAGGGGGTGCTGCAGTAAGCCATCCACATGGTTGTTTTGTTGTTTATATGTGGTTGGTTGTTATGGTGTTGCTAAGTGGTCATCGTGGTGTCACAGTTGCTGTGTTATATGTGTTGGCTAGTAAGTTGCGAGGCAACTGCTAAGGTGTTAGGTGGCTATGCTGTTAGGGTGGGGTGAGTCAGGTGTCAGCATGACTACATCACAGATATAGCTGTTTTATTAATCATCCAAACCCACCAATGAAGCTACCGCCACCATGTTTTTCTGAGTGTTATATGTGTTATATCGTCACTGACATTATTACAGAGTACTTACCTGTAGGATCCTGATGGAGGAGATCCAGCTGTAGAACCTGTGAAGAGCAGAGACCCAAAGCCTTTGTTAATGACAGGCTAACAGATGCACGTTAAGTGTTTGTGTCTGTCTGTAAATATATGGCCATCGTATCTGTTGTCGTTAGATGTTCGTAGGTTTCTGTTCTCATGTCCCTATAGTGCCGCAGCGGTCAGGTCCAAGTCGGAGGGGGAGGGAGGGGAGAAGTCGGGGGGCAGAGTGCGTCATTGCCGTTGCTATTCCCGTTATTGTTGCGCCTTTTCTCGTAGTCTGAGGTAACAGGGTCGCTTCGAGCCCTGAAGGAGTCGTAACGGTTGACTGCCAGATGCGGTGGAGTCGCATATTTTCCAGCCACTTCTTACGTTTTTGTGTGTTTGCTCCTCACGAGTGTAAATATGCGAGTGTGTCACAGTAGATCTTGGAAGAACTTGCTTCGGCCCCATCTGCTCCACCAAAGGTGTGCCTCACCACTGT
The DNA here is from genome assembly GCF_030463535.1 of Salminus brasiliensis. NCBI lineage: Eukaryota > Metazoa > Chordata > Actinopteri > Characiformes > Bryconidae > Salminus > Salminus brasiliensis. The sequence continues at coordinate 8,058,689 of NC_132879.1, forward strand.
ATACAACACCCTGTCAGCACAGTTCACATCTATGTGTTAGAGTCATAATTAATGAATAATTCATAATTCATAATTGATGTTTGTAAATGTAGAGTTTGTCATCAGATATTACAAACAAATGGCACTCTGTGTCCTAATGTTTGTGGACACCCTTTCTAAGGAATGCCTTTAGCTACTTTAAGTTGTATTAAACTCAGCTAGTCCCTGTAGAGAAGTACTGCCAATAGAATAGGACTCTCAGAAGCAGATAAACATGAACTTATTGGCACCATTCTGCTGCCTAATGCCAGGCGTGGGCTATAGAGGGGTATAAAGACCCCTAGCATTGAGCTGTGGAGCAGTAAAACGGCGTTCTCTGGAATGATGGATGGTGCTCCATTCAATACGTTTGGGACGTGTTGGGGAGTTGGTGGGGATGAAGTGGAGTGGTGATCATCCAACATCCTGACCACATTAATGCTCTTGTCGCTGAATGCAATCAAATCCTCACAGCAGTGCAATCCAAAATCTAGTAGAAAGCCTTCTTCCCTGCACAGTAGAGACAGTTACTCCAACAACAGCAGGATAAGCTCTTATTAATACCCTTGATATCAGGTGTCCTCATACTTGTGTCCATATAGTGTATGTTAATGGACCTAGACTTAGCTGATGAGCTAGATTACGTGAGCTCCACAGAAGCCAACTGTCCACCTCCGTCCGCTCACAGCTTCAGATAGGTTTCTACTTGTAGCTAATCCAACCCTTGATGTGTGCTACTGTGATAGCTAGCGACTAAGCTAGCATTGATATCATCTACGTAGCTGCTAATGATGTAGGTGTTTCAGTGCAGAGTTGAAAAAGTGGAATTCAAACCTAACTCTATTCCCAGTGTCCCTGAGTCCTACTTGCGTAGAAACCCGGTCTGCATCTGGGTGCTGTCCATCAGAGTAAAGTGGGTGGGGAGTGGTTTGCACCTTGCAGCTCTTCCTGGGTTGCATGGTGCATGCTGACCCTAACTGAGGCAGGTCAGGCCTGCAGTTCTTTAGATGTTTGTGTAGAATTGTAGGGACCTCCTGGATGTGTTGTCAATGCTCTAGTGGTGAAATTTTAGTAGGCAGATCATAGGCAGGTAAGGTTTATCACTGTTGCAGATTTTCTCCATTTGTGGATAAAGGCTTTTTACTTTATTTCCAGAGTCTTTGAATCTCTTAACGATTATTTTTGATTATTATTTAAAAAAAATCATTATAGTTAATTATTAGTTTATTTAATTAAACAAAGGGTTTAATTTTGTTTTTGTTTTTCCGCCCCTCCCCGTCCCCCCTGCTTCTCTGACCCTGACAGAGACTTTCAAACATTTCAAAAATATACATTTATAAATTCATAAATTAATAACTTAAAAAAATCTCAGTATTTCAGTTTTTACAGCAACAGCCTGTTAAATACAAAAAATATCTGTAAAAAAGGTGATAATTGTTTATGTTGTCTCTCTCTCTCTCTCTCTCTCTCTCTCTCTCTCTCTCTCCCCCCCTCAGACTCTGGAGGCCGTGTTGAGTTTCCGCTACAGTGGTGGGATGGGGCAGGTGGAGGGTTACTACAGAGAGATCAGTCTCGGGGTGAAGGTGGACGTGGAGCCATCTGTGTTCTTCACCAGAGTCAGCACACTGCCTGCTACCAGGTACACACACACACACACACACACACACACACTGTCTAATGATGAAACATGAGCCAGCAGCAACGGAGCAGCCTCTCTCCTCTTCTCTTATCTTCTCTTCTTTTCTTCTCTCTACTCTTCACCTCATTTTTCTTCTCTTCTCTTTGCTCATATTTTCTCTTCTCTTCTCATCTCTTCATTTTTCTTCATTTCTCTTCATTTCTCTTCATTTCTCTTCTCGTCTCTTTATTTCTCTTCATTTCTCTTCTCGTCTCTTCATTTCTCTTCATTTCTCTTCATTTTTCTTCTCTTCATTTCTCCTCATTTCTCTTCTCTTCATTTCTCTTCTCTTCATTTCTCTTCATTTCTCTTCATTTCTCTTCTCGTCTCTTCATTTCTCTTCATTTCTCTTCTCGTCTCTTCATTTCTCTTCATTTCTCTTCATTTTTCTTCTCTTCATTTCTCCTCATTTCTCTTCTCGTCTCTTCATTTCACTTCTCGTTATTTCTCTTCATTTCTCTTCTCGTCTCTTCATTTCTCTTCATTTTTCTTCTCTTCATTTCTCTTCATTTCTCTTCTCTTCATTTCTCTTCATTTCTCTTCTTGTCTCTTCATTTCTCTTCTCGTCTCTTCATTTTTCTTCTCTTCATTTCTCTTCTCGTCTCTTCATTTCTTTTCTCTTCATTTCTCTTTTCTTCATTTCTCTTCTCGTCTCTTCATTTCTCTTCTCTTCATTTCTCTTCTCGTCTCTTCATTTCTCTTCTCTTCATTTCTCTTTTCTTCATTTCTCTTCTTGTCTCGTCTCTTCTCTTAATTTCTCTTTATTTCTCTTCTCGTCTTTTCACTTATTTTCATTTCTCTTCTCTTCATTTCTCTTAATTTTTCTTCTCGTCTTTTCACTTCTTTTCATTTCTCTTCTCTTCATTTCTCTTAATTTTTCTTCTCGTCTTTTCACTTCTTTTCATTTCTCTTCTCTTCATTTTTCTTCATTTCTCTTCTCTTCATTTCTTTTGTCGTCTCTTCATTTCTCTTCTCTTCATATCTCTTCTCGTCTCTTAATTACGATTAATTTTTCTTCTCTTAATTTCTCCTCTTTTCCCTTTTGCTCATCTTTTCTCTTCTCTTCTCTTCTATTCTCTTCATTTCTGATCTTACCTCCTCTCTACTCTTTATTTGTTTTTTCTTCTTCATTTCTCTTTTTTTTTTATTTTTTAGTCTTTTCTTGTCTTCTCTTCATTGCTCTTCATTTCTCTTTTCTTCTTTTCCATTTTCTACATTGTTTTTCTCTTCCTTTCCTTCTGTTTTCCAAGTCTTCTCATCTTCTGTTTATTTTCTATCTACATTCTTCACTTTTTTTTTCCCCTCTTCATTTCATTTCTCGGCTCGTTCCTTCTCTCTCTCTCTCTCTCTCTCTCTCTCTCTCGCTCTCTCTCTCGCTCTCTCTCTCTCTCTCTCTCTCTCTCTTTCTCTCTGTTGAGTGTGTCTGAGCTGCAGTGTGACCTTTTATGGTTTACTTTAGTCCTTGGATTATCTCTTTCAGGATGATTTAGTGGTATGTCCACTGGTTCTCATGTAGATACAGCAGGACTAAAGCACAGTATCAGCCTGATTGTGAATTCAGAGGGAAAGGGCCGCCCCTGCAGCCCTGTTGGCTGTAGTAAATAATTTAACTGGGTGTAGGTGTCTGCTCCGGACCACACAGATCCTTCTGAATACTTATTTGAATCGTCCCTTTCTTCTCCTCACTTAACCTTCAGAAATCCTGAGTTCTCATCATTGTTTTTCCTCAGCTGTTTAAATCGTCAGGTTGCATAGTGAAAATCTCACAACCGCAAGACTTGTGTTCTCAGAACAGTGTAGTCTGATCCTGGAATAACAGACCTCAGATGCTCTGGATGAAGCTCCACTGCAGCTCTACGCGTTACTCAGTGCTTGTGTGTTTTAGAGCTGCTGCTCCTGGGAAAGCACGTTTACTGCAGTCATCACTTCACTGCAGGAGCAAAGCCTTTACTGGAGTATGGGTTCAGAATACTCCTCACAGCTCTGGTTGGAGCTGTTGGTTGGTGAAGGTTTGAGGAGGTGGAGTCACTGTCAGGCTGATTAATGTGAGGATCTCTTCTTGAAGGGAGAAGGGGATGATGATGGAGAGCGGTGATCCTGGGATAAAGAGGGAGAGCGAGCGTTTATGGTTGAGTAAGCGCTGGTTTTCTCCGGCAGACTTTTTTTTTTTTTCCATTTCTGGAGAATCAGCAGCAGCTCTGGAGATGATTCATTCTCTCATTGATGACTGCCAGAAAATAATAATAAAAAAATAGATAGTCTCTGATCCCTCATTCCTCCATCACACCCTACTCATCGTTACTGGGGTGGCGGGGGTGAGTAGCAGAGAGGAGGGAGCGGGATGCAGATTGTTTTTATTTATTTATTTATTTATTTATTTATTTATTTATTATATTTTTAACTACTATATGTCCAACTGTTTGTGACACCCCTTCTTAAAAAAAATCATCCAGCTACTTTAAGTTGCTCCTATTGTTGACCCAGCTGTGCAAATGCACACACAGCTTGTCTAGTCCCCGTAGAGAAGTATTTGCCAATAGAATCGGACTCTCTGGAGCAGATGAACCTATTGGCTCCATGCTGCCTAAATCCAGACGTGGGCTATAGAGGGGTATAAAGCCCCCCCTGCATTGAGCTGTGAAGCAGTAGAAGAACTGTGTTCTCTGGGATGATGGATGGTGCTCCATCCAGGACTTATGGGTGAGTTGAGTTGGGGATGAGGTGATGAAGTGGTGATCATCTAACACCCTGACCTCACTAATGCTCTCATCACTGAATACCATCAAACCCTCACAACAGTGCTCCAAAATCTAGTAGAAAGCCTTCTTCCCTGCACAGTAGAGACAGTTACTCCAACAGCAGCAGGATAAGCTCTTATTAATACCCTCAATATTTTAGTCCTAATACTTTTGTCCATATAGTGTATGTGTGTGTATTTGTGTATGTTCTAATTATCTCTCTCTCTCTCTCTCTCTCTCTCTCTCTCTCTCTCTCTCTCTCTCTGCAGTACCCGCCAGTGCCATTTGCTACTGGATGTGTTTAACCCCACAGAGCATGAGCTCACTCTAACCGCCAGAAACCAGCAGCTCATACTGCACTCCAGCGAGTGCCAGAGGTACACACACACACACTCACACACACACACACACACACACAAACAACCAGTACGTCAATGAGTGCACACACAGTTTTAGACTAGCAAATTTCATTCAGTCGAAATAATCAAGACTCAAGGCTACACACATGCACACACACACACACATTTGCTCAGTCCGTCCTGCTCCTCCACAGTCGGCGGCGTGTTGTGAGGGTGTGTAAGTTATTCAGCGGTCTGCTTATTTTTATTTTCCTGCTGATTCAGAGCTCCAGTAGAATCTGCTGTGTGTGAACTCTTTCACATTCAGAGCTGTTTTTAAGTCTTCAGATATTTTTACACAGCTGTTAGCAGCTCCACACACACACACACACACACACGCACACTGTATATGCTCTCCATGTTCACATCTGTGAACATGAAGTCTTTGCTCCATGAGTCTTTGCTTTGGTAACGAAGAGAAAAGTATGCCTTGCGCGACTCGAAATGCGCAAAAGGCCTGTACTAAGTCTTTAATTAATTAATTAAAATTAAATAAGGGTGTGTTTTGGGCAACGTGCAATAAACCAATCAGAGTGTCACTTTCCATTCCCTTGAAGAGCCAGGTGCAGTCTGACTGGATTTATATTTTAATGGCGCAAAGCAGGGGTGTACGCGCGCCGGGCGCGCGCCAGTGCTGACAGTTCACTGCCAAGATAGCAATGAATGTCTAAATGTTGACGTCTCTGTCGTTGAGCTTCTGTTCTTTCCAGTGCCAAGATAGCAGTACACCAGAAATTGACCTGAACACACAGTCTTATTTCGGGACCACCACGCCCATCAGCGTAGATATATTCACAAGCATATAGACTGTTGGCAATGAGCATCGGTGTAGGATAGGGCCCTATGTGTCCAAAACTGTGCCCTATCCACTATCCTCAACATGCCAGAATCCAGATCACTATATGGAGCACTATTCTAGGGAACAGACTTGTGTGAGCTCATTACTGTGCGGCAGCACAGAGGGTTGCCAGATTGCTACAGTGGTCTCCAGCTGAAATGTGATTTAAATTCCACCGAAAGGCATGAAAAAGCACCCAAAGGCAAACATGAAAAACGGCTGATGTTCAGCATTTTAAAAACAGCAAACCAAAACCAACATGGCCTAAAAATAAACTGTTAATATTGTGACGTTGAATAAGTCGCTGTGGAGGCAAAAGGAAACATTTTAGCTCTTTATTAAAAGGACTAAACAGCTCTGGCCAGAATGGCCGGAGCTTAAAGTGAACAGGACTCCTTTTTGGGTTCTTCGAATGGCTGCAATCGCAGCCAGGCCACCAATAATACACATGGTCACCCACTATCCCACCCACTTACACTACCCCACAGCTCTTGTTTGCTTTGACAACACACGTAGTAACAGTCCAACCCCAACAACGCTGGTTTAACCAGCTACTTACAGAGTGCGCTGATGTACGTCATGCTTTGTGCGGGTGAGC
>NC_132879.1:8067456-8104956 GCF_030463535.1 Salminus brasiliensis
CTCTTACTCTCGCTCTCCCTCTCTCAGGCGTAATAACACAATCAGTGGTGCATAGAAGCAGCAGCAGAAAGCCTTTGATAAGCCTTTGTGCTTTCTGATCTTTTCTTTCCCTCTCTTTCTTTCTCATTCTTGCTCTCGCGCTCTCTCAGTCTGTGCGTAAGAGGGCGTAAGCACTATATTATTATACTGTTACATATTATTGTAACATAAATCAGCATATTCAGAAATACAGTTCTAATCAGTCTAGATGTGACTGATAGAGCCTAATGTTACTTTACAATATGCTTCTCTCTCTCTCTCTCTCTCTCTCTCTCTTCACTTTTCTCTGCCTCAGTTTTAATTGCAGCCTGTAGATCGCACTGACGCAGGGTGTGTGTGTGTGTGTGTGTGTGTGTGTGTGTGTGTTGCGGAGCAGATGAGGATGCACTGATTGTAATCGAGGATAAGAGAGGAACCTGTAGGCTTGATTTATCTTTTCTAAGATGAGGCTTTAATTAAGACGGCTAGATGAGCATTATCTTCAGATATGCGACACGGCGAGGATATTAACTCTCCTAAACGATAGCAGCAGATCATCAGCAGTGAGCAGGCTTTCACACACAAACACATTTCCATCTCAAACACAACACTCAGCTGCTCCAGATGTGACCCCCATCCTTAGAAACACCTCCCTAAAATCTCATTCACTTTAATTGTGGCTGGAATAGACGAGTTTTAGAAGCTTGTAAACACATCCTTCCCTTCTGTGAGGGGATGTATTCTGCAGGGCATCATGGGATTTGGAGTATGAATAACAGATTTCTGTCTGTCTGTCAATCTATATCTGTCTGTCAGTCCATCTATATATGTATCTGCCAGTATGCTTGTATCTAACAGCCTCTTTCTGCTATCTGCCGGTCTATCTATTTGTCTATCTATACATCTGTCAGTCTATGTGTCTGTCTGTCCGCCTGTCTATATGTCTAACTCTCTAGACTGTCTAACTGTCTATCTGTTTGTCTGCCTATATTTCTGCCTACCTATCGGTCTATTTATCTGTCTGCCAACTGTGTATCTGTCTATCTATCTGTCTTTGTCTGTCTATTTGTTGGTCTATCTATTTCTCTGTCTGTATATCTGTCAGTCTGTCTGGTGGTCAATCTGTCTGCTTATCTGTCTATTTCTCTATCTATCTCTATCTGTCTCTCTGTTGGTCTGTTTTTCTGTTTGTATATCTGTCAACCTCTTCTGGTCAGTCTGTCTATCTATCTATCTGTCTGTCTGTCTGCTGGTCAGTGTATCTGCCTGTCTTTCTGCCTGTCTATCTAGCTAGCTGTCTGTCTACTGGTTAATATCTCTATCTGCCTATCCATATGTCTGTATACCTGTATCTCTGCTGGTCAGTCTAACTGTCTGTCTGTCTGTCTGTCTGTCTGTGTGCTGGTTAATCTGTATATTTGTTGTTTTGCCAAACTGTCTGAATGTTTATCTGTCTCTCTGTGTATCTATCTGTCTACATGTCCATTTGTCTGTCTGCCTAGATATAAGTTTTTCTGTCTGTCTGTTCACCTCTCTGTCTGTCTGAGACATGTGACCCCGTCCAAAAAAGCACCTGCTTAAAACCCCCTTCAGTTTAATTGTAACTGAAATAGATGCGTTTCATTCCATTCTCTGAGGTGATGTATTCTGCAGAAGCACAAACGTGCAGGGCATCATGGGACTTGGAGTATAAATAGCAGGTTCTTGAGCACTTTATATGCACCATTTGCTGCTGATTGCAGCTGAAGACTGGTTTGAAATGCCACAGGGAACCGAAGCTGAATTTTGTAGAGTTAGAGCAAGGATAAAAACAGTAATGCAGAACTATAACAAAGCATTTTAGGTTGATTGCCTCTCTAGCAGAGTTTCTCTCCAGTTGAAATGAGGTGAAAAACAGCCTCCATGGCTTCTCTGCCTCTCTGAAGGAATAATAATCAGCTTATAACCTAAACAGCTCATGTATTTCCAGGAGCATAATGTAACATTTTATTGGGGAATGGTCTTAATTTTTTGGAAAATAGCATGGGTGTCATCATAATGAGTGAGATTGAAGATTGCTTCATTCTATTATCAACAGGTCTCCACCATCCCCAGTCACTGTCAGAATACACCAACACAACATGTACACACATAACAGCACGTCCAGAGAGAGCAGATCCATTTTAGACAGCTTACAGTGCTGCTTTTTGGGACTGCCGAGTGGAGTAACTGTCTAAGCGTAAGGTCCTGTCACCGGGAGATTTTAGTTCAGTTTGAGTTTGGTAATGAGGGATTTGTATTGGTTCCAGAGATCAAAACTCACCCTATTCTCTGTGGGTGGGTAGGATGGCCCTTCCTCTCCCCCCCATCACTCAGTGTGATGCTGACCAGTATGAGTGTCTGTTAGCTGGTATAACAGTAACAGCTCCAGTAGTGTTGCTTTAGCAGCAGTTTCAATAACTTGGAGGAAGGTTGGCCCTCACTCTCCCAGAGCTGGTAGCGTTGTATGATAGGGGGAGTCCTAACTAATGGGTGGGAAGTTTTAACTATTAAGCTGGGAAAAATGGGGAAACAATTACTAATTAGCTCCGGTATATACGATTTATCCTGAGTTTTTTTTAAGTCTTTCTTCCTTTCAGTGATTGTGGTTCAGATTGTTTGATTGACATACATTTTGTATGTGTTGGTTTGTAGTGATTGAACTGTATTGAGGTAATAAAGGGCTTAATTAGGGTAAAGTTACTGCTGTTTTGCCAATGCCTTATCAAACTATTTAAATTTTGAGGTGTATAAGCTTCAGCAGCGTATGCCCATGTGTAGAATTAGAGTAAGGGTCAAACTTGGAGTGGACAAGACCTCTGATTAAAAGTGACCAATTATAGCTCTTGGTTTCTTGAGGTAAAAGGAGTGAATATGGAAAGCAGAGCTGGTAGAGGGAGACAGAGATTGCTGTTTGAAGAATCAACATTAAGCCTTATCAGGGACCAAGGCAACAGGCCACAGGCCACACTCTGCTTACCAAGGCCATGAGACTCAAATAAAAGCCCCCCCCCCCCCCCCCCTCCCCCCTCGTTATATTAATAAGTTATTTTTAATCAAGGCGTTTAATGATTTTGAAGGGTCCTGCTGTTTGTTTTGATTCTTTTGCATGAAGAAAGCTGTTTTGGTCTGACTAGTCTTTGGATCAATCTGGCAAAAGCAATTTGCAATTTGGGGGTTTTTTTTGGACTGAGTTTTACCAGGCTGTGCCAAATCTCAGACCTTTCAAGTGTAAATTAAAGAAACAAACTTCAGATATGTGTCTTGGCTGAACGACTACATCTAGTGTAAAAGGGGATCATTTGAACATGCTTTTAGTCCCCTGTGCTGAAATAAAAAATAGAATAAGTAAAAGCTGCTACTGCTGGACAGTAAGTGTTTATCTCCTCGGTAAAACACTGATCTCCTAAGCTCACCTCATGGGAGTCCAGTGTTATTTAAAGTCCTCATCCAACACCTGGTTTGGTAAATCAGTGCTTAATGATGGTAAATCAGGGGAGCTGCTGCTGCTGCTGATTGAATTGAACACATCCATACTGTGCTGGCTGGACTGGGGGAAACCTGGAACTAAGCTTTGTTCCTCAGACTAGCTGATTAAGGGGCAGTGGTGGCTCAGCAGTTAGAGCTGCAGGCTATCGATAACAAGTTTGTGGGTTCGATTCCCGGGCTCGGCAAGCTGTCACTGTTGGGGCCTTGAGCAAGGCACTTTACCCTCTCTGCTCCCTGGGCGCTGGAGTTGGCTGCCCACCACTCTGGGTGTGTGTGTACTCACTGCCCCTAGTTCACTAGTGTGTATGTGTGTGTGTTCACTATCACAGATGGGTTAAATGCAGGTTAAACGCTGTACAGTGGCAAATACGTGCACCAAACACATCAGTTGCTTGGTGACGATGCATTGGCAGCAGGTCAAAAGGAGGCGGTGGATGGTTGCACCTGTGTCAAAGGAGACATGTGTCAGTCCTCATTACATGTGATAGGGGAGAGTACTAATGAGTGGGTTGGGTAATTGGGGAGTACAGTTGTGTAAAAAGAAAGCTAATATATATATAGGAATATAGGACCATAGGAATATATATATATATATTCCTGTATTTAACACTATCATTTCTTCCAGTATCAGTTTTCCAGTCCCTAACAATGAAAAACATCCCCACACAACATGTAACATTCTTCACTGTGGGGATGGTGTTCTCGGCATGATGAATGGTGTTGGATTTGTGCCAGACATATCTTTTTTTCTTCAATTGACCAAAAACGTTTTGTCTCCACCTTCTTCCACAGTAACCAGATTTTGTCTCCACCTTCCTCCATATGTTTAGGGAGTCTGCCACATGCCTTCTGGCAAACTCCAAACACATGTTCTTGTTTTTTTTTTTTTTTTTTTAAGCAATGACTTTTTTATTTGGCCCTCTTCCATAAAGCCCAGCTCTGTGGAGTGTATGGCTTAAAGTGGTCCTATAGACTCTCCAGTCTCCGCTGTGGAGCTATCCAGCTCCCTCAGGGATAGCTTTGGTTTCTTTCTTGCCTCTCTGATTAACGCTTGATCTCCTTGCCTGGTCTGAGAGTTATGGTGGGCGACCCTTTCTTGGCAGGTTTGTTGTGCTGGCATATTCTTTCCATTTTGTAATGATGGATTTAATGGGGGATGTTCAGAGTTTGGGATATTTTTCTATAACCCAACTCTGATCTGTACTTCTCTGCAACTTTGTGCCGGACCCTGGGGCCTTTCAGAAAAGGTATATGTTATACTGAGATGTTTACTCTACGATCATGTGACCCTTAGATTGCAAACAGATGGACTAACTGTGTGACTTTTGAAGGTAACTGTTAGGGGCGTCATATCAGGGGGTGAATACTTATGCACGCACCCCTTTCCAGGTTGTAATGCAACAACATAGAAGAAAAAAAAAAAAAGCAACTCAAAGGCACTGTATTTCCACTCCCACCGCTCTCTAAAGCAAGCGCACACAGCAGCAGCAGCAGACCCCGAGATCTAGGGAGGCAGCAGGAGCAGCCCCCTCAGCACCCCCAACCTCCCCTGTTCCTGTACGCACTGAATGGGAAGCTGTAATTCCAGGAGGACAGTCAAAGACTGTAGACGCGCTCTGGGTGGAGGCTCTAGGTTTCAGCAGTGGAGAGACGGAGCCGCCGGTAATTAGAGCTGTTTGAATGGCATTGTGCTGAAACCTACAGGCTGCTGCATCTATAGATAGCTCAGCCAGCGCTGCGCTCCCAGCAGCTCCGCGACAGCTCCTTCCCTGCAGCTACACACACTGACCGTGGCAGAGATACGTCTGCAGAGCAAGAAAAGAAACAAAGAACACAGGAGGCCTGCTGCGCAAACACACCACGGGGTGTGAGAGCAGAGAGAGCGCGCCTCAGGACGTTTTCATGTCTGTTTCTCTTTGGGAGAGTGTGTGTGTGTGTGTGGGAGAGAGAGAGAGAGAGAGAGAGATGTTTCAACTTCATAAGACTAGTGCCAAATCCTCGTCACAACACCTGGATTGATGGTGTATGACTCCATGTTCCATGTAGTACTGAGTAGGGTTCTTGTTTGGCAGATACTAATATTGGAACCCTTTCTGGTGCTATATAGAACCATTCATACTAGGTTATATATATATAGAACCATGTATGTCAGTATTCTGTTATTGTTATTAATATTATTATTAGATTACAGGCACATAAAAAAATAGGTGATTACAAGCAAGGATTACCACACAGGAAGGGTGTCAAACCTAATGCCCGGGGGCCAGAACCAGCTCAGAATCAGCCGCTTATTAAAAGAAATCCCCTCTCCCTAAACCGCACTGATACTGACCTGTAGCCATGAGCTGAGAGACTGTCAAACTCCACAGCAGAACCATAACCATCAGAATTTCATTTTTAGCAGGGGGCGGGGCAACGGACATCAAACTCATAGCAGAACTCAAAGCAAACTACAGGATTCTCAGAATTATGTCTGGATAAGGCCAAGCCACATGAAGCTGTAAGTGTAAACACACCCAAGACCTCAGTCAGGTCTTCAGCAGCCACATGCTGTAGCAGTGTAAATGCAGCCATCTCTCCAAGACGCATTACACAACCGAAACTCCTCCCAGTACAACCGTAACACCAGTAATGACCGCAGGGCAACAAGGAAATTAGCATGTTCCGTCCCACACGGCAGTCGGCTTTTAGTCTGACCAACCGGAGACGCGGAGTGGCTAAAGTCTTATCATCAGGGCACAATCCAGATAGTACCAATGTAGCCATACAAATCTGATCTTCTCAAACCAGATCCCAGAACTGATGATTGTTCCAAGACTGGACACATGCCTGAGTCACAGCCTGAAAGGGCAACAGTGACCTGCTGCTTTCCAGTCAGCCCACATTCACCCATCCTGCCAAAGCTCAGATGTTGTTAGTTCCTGATCTTACTTTGTGTTTACCATCAGTCCTATTCTATTGGCACTGCTCCTCTACAGGGACTAGACAAGCTGTGTATATGTGTGCATTTGCACACATGTGAGGTGTCAGCAATGGGTGCAACCTAAAATAGCTGGATGCATTCATTAGAAGGGGTGTCCACAAATATTTGGACGTGTGGTGTATATTTATAGTGGCGAGTCAGTTCTACGAGGAACTGCTGTTCAAACTGCTGTTTGCCAGGTCAGGTGACCGACCAGGTGACATCATGCTAGTGGCTCAAGGCAGCCTGGCCAGTCTTTGCTGTTGGTAGAGCGCCCTCTCCTCACACAGTTCTGGGTCGTTGGCACACAAGGTTGAGGTAGTGGAGACCTGGGTCCACTAAGCTGCCACCACTGGGCCCTTGAGCAAGGCCCCTTTGTAGGCTTCCCTACAACTGACTGAGCTGTGTTGTATTTCTGTATTTTCTTTGCCTCTGCTTGTGTCTTCTCTTAGTTTTGCGTCTGTCCACAGTGACCTTATGTGTGTGTGTGTGTGTGTGTGTGTGTGTATTTCTGCAGGATGGCCATTCAGGTGGACAAGTTTGACTTTGAGAGCCTGCCAATGCCGTCCCATGATGCAGTACGGCAGAGCAGTGTATATCAGCAGGAGGAAGAGAGGCAGCAGGTGCAGGGTGGACAAATCAACAACACGCTGGACCTGCGCTGGACCATCATATCCTTTAGTTATTCCTTCACTGTTTAAAGTCCTTTATCCAGCTCATTTTAAACTCTATTTAAACTCTATTCAGCTATTTATAAATATACACAACTTTCCATAATCATATCTCTCAGTAATGATCGGCTACCCTACGCTGTTTAAAAGCCTTTATTCAGCTCATTTAAATTCTATTTAAATTCTATTCAACTATATATAAATATACATAACTTTCTATAATCATATCTCTCAGTTATGATCGGCTACCCTACACTGTTTAAAGTCCTTTATCCAGCTCATTTTAAACTCTATTTAAACTCTATTCAGCTATTTATAAATATACACAAATTTCCATAATCATATCTCTCAGTTCTTAGCAACTCTACGCTGTTTAATATGTTTTATTCAGCTCATTTTAGCTTCATTTAAACCATATGCAGACTTGACATAATCATATTCCTCCGTAATTAGCTACATTACACAATTCAGAGCTCTTTTTAGCACTGTATAACTCAAATTAAACTAATATAACCTATATAACATTTCACTATCATAAACCTCAGCTAGCAGCACTCTGTACACTCTAACCCCCTTCATTCAGCTCTGAAAGATAGTAACCTGTGTGGGGGTTTTTGTTGTGTGTGTGTGTATTGATAATAGAGTGAGATGGAAGTGTGTGGTTGTGTGTGTTTTTTAGAGGGGTGTCTGACTGTGTGTGTGTGTGTGTGTGTGTTGTATGTTCTCTGAGGGTTAATATTAGCATCTGCTTTTAACATCTGGTGCTGTTGTACTGAGCTGACACGCACACGGGCATATGGAGGTGTGTATGTATGTGTGTGAGTGTGTGTGTGTGTGTGTGTGTATGTATGTGTGTGTGAGTGTGTGTGTGTGTGTGTGTGAGAGATAGATCACTGTGATGAATCGAGGCGTCTCCAACAGTGAGCAGACAGACCCTGTCCTCCTGTGGAGTGTCCTTTGACCTCAGCTCATGTCAGATCAACACCCGCTTTGTTCTGACAACGGGATCTAACCTAACCCCCCCCCCACACACACACCCCCCCCATACACATTGCCCTCTCTGTATATATATGTGTGTGTGTGTGTGTGTGTGTGTATGACAGTTTAACCTGCTGTGGGGGTGTGGTTTGAGAGAGAGAGAGAGAGAAAGACAAACTGCGGAAAAGAGACAGAGACTGATTGTTCCCTCAGTGCAGCACCTGTCCTCTAAACACTGTTCTTCTAAACAGCATCTCAATACCTTTATTGACCAGCATCCCATTCTCACCACTGAATGGTTTATTCTAATGTTATATAGAGTCAATTACAGGTAGACACTCTCACTGACCACTGACTTTATGTTTATTAGGGTTTATTCTATTGTTATATAGAGTTTTACAGGTAGACACACTCACTGACCACTGACTTTATGTTTATTTGGGTTTATTCTAATGTTATATAGAGTTTTACAGGTAGACACACTCACTGACCACTGACTTTATGTTTATCTGGGTTTATTCTAATGTTATATAGAGTGTTACAGGTAGACACTCTCGCTGACCTCTGACTTTATGTTTATTAGGGTTTATTCTATTGTTATATAGAGTTTTACAGGTAGACACTCTCACTGACCACTGACTTTATGTTTATTAGGGTTTATTCTATTGTTATATAGAGTTTTACAGGTAGACACACTCACTGACCACTGACTTTATGTTTATCTGGGTTTATTCTAATGTTATATAGAGTTTTACAGGTAGACACTCTCACTGACCACTGACTTTATGTTTATTTGGGTTTATTCTAATGTTATATAGAGTTTTACAGGTAGATACTCTCACTGACCACTGACTTTATGTTTATTTGGGTTTATTCTAATGTTATATAGAGTTAATTACAGGTAGACACTCTCACTGACCACTGACTTTATGTTTATTAGGGTTTATTCTAATGTTATATAGAGTTTTACAGGTAGACACTCTCACTGACCACTGACTTTATGTTTATTTGGTTTATTCTAATGTTATATAGAGTTTTACAGGTAGACACTCTCACTGACCACTGACTTTATATAGATGTAGAGAGAGGGTGGAAAGACTGAAGGAGAGAGGTGGGTAGACGGAGAAAGGGTGGAGAGATTGAAGGACAGAATTAGAGAGATTGAAAAAGTGTAAGAAAGGGTGGAGAGATGGAGAGAGTTGGAGAGATAGAGAAAGGTAGGAATGTATGAAGAGAAATGAGAAGATGAAGGAATTGATGGAGGGAGAGGTGGAAAGGTTTGAGAAAGGTATGAATTGAGTAAGTGGAAAGAAGTGGAAAGGTGGAGGAATTGATGGAGAGTGAGGTGGAGAGATGGGAAAAGTAGTGGAAAGGTTAGGGAGAATGAAGGAGAGATGGAGAATGAGGAGGAATGTAAGGGGACAGACAGACAAAGAGAGAGAGAGAGAGAGAGACTTGTCCTGTGTGACTGTTCCTGCTGGGAGTGTCCAAGTTCATAGTGAGCCCTGTGCAGAGACGACCTTGTGACACACACACACAGACACACACACACACACTCACACACACACACGTCTGCGGGGCAAAGGCAGAACCAGGTTGTCTGTTGAGCCGCAGTGTGGTAGATTAACCAGTCCTCTCATTACAGAGCTCTTAAATCATTTGGGTGATCATGGGTCTGTTTGGGTCAGTTCGGTCAGAATCAGAAGTATTAAAGCCCTTAGCCCGACACCTGTCGAAGAGAGAGAGAGTATTCAAAGTGATGCTTGCTCTACCGTCTCTGCAGGGCATTAAGGAAGGTTTGCTCCAGTCTAGCTCTGAGTGGGGCGCTGAGTGGGGCTCTGTGGGTTAATTGATGTGTAATTTGCTTCTGTAAAGCCCCTGATTGTACTTTTAAAGTCAGCGTGTTTAAAGTGTGCTGAAATGCTAATGGCCTTTAACAGCAGAGTGATGCTGCAGTGCTGTTGTGGCCCTCACCAGTCGAGCCGTGGCGTAATGAGAACTGTAATTGCTCCTGGTTTGCCCTGAAAACAGCCTCATTATCTTGGGCTTTGTTTTGGGTCATTTGCCACTATAGGCAGCAGTTTTAACCACAGACTTCCCACAGAGCTTGTGATCCTAATATACTCAACCTTTACACCAGAGTGCAGGAGCAACTTCACTAAGCACGAGAGAGAGATGTTTTGAGGTTGATGGAGGTGTATTAGCATCACTGGTTGAAAGAGACTACTGGTTTTGCTAATCTTAGTACTGTTCTAAAGCTTAGACTGCTTTAAGTTATATTTTATAACTGAAGGATATAATTATTTTAATAACATTAATATCCAGAATGAAGTTCTAATAACATTAATATCCAGAATGAAGCTTTAATAACATTAATATCCAGAATGAAGCTTTAATAACATTAATATCCAGAATGAAGCTCTAATAACATTAATATCCAGAATGAAGCTCTAATAACATTAATATCCAGAATGAAGTTCTAATAATATTAATATTCAGAATGAAGCTCTAATAACATTAATATCCAGAATGAAGTTCTAATAACATTAATATCCAGAATGAAGCTTTAATAACAGTAATATCCAGAATGAAGCTCTAATAACATTAATATCCAGAATTAAGCTTTAATAACATTAATATCCAGAATGAAGCTCTAATAACATTAATATCCAGAATGAAGCTCTAATAACATTAATATCCAGAATGAAGTTCTAATAATATTAATATTCAGAATGAAGCTCTAATAACATTAATATCCAGAATGAAGTTCTAATAACATTAATATCCAGAATGAAGCTTTAATAACAGTAATATCCAGAATGAAGCTCTAATAACATTAATATCCAGAATGAAGCTTTAATAACATTAATATCCAGAATGAAGTTCTAATAATATTAATATTCAGAATGAAGCTCTAATAACATTAATAACCAGAATGAAGCTTTAATATCATTAATATCCAGAATGAAGCTCTAATATCATTAATATCCAGAATTAAACTCTTATATCATTAATATCCAGGATGAAACTCTAATAATATTAATATCCAGTATGAAGCTCTAATATCATTAATATCCAGAATGAAGTTCTAATAACATTAATATCCAGAATGAAGCTCTAATATCATTAATATCCGGAATGAAGCTCTAATATCATTAATATCCAGAATGAAGCTCTAATAACATTAATATCCAGAATGAAGCTCTAATATCATTAATATCCAGAATGAAGCTCTAATATCATTAATATCCGGAATGAAGCTCTAATAAAGGTAAGGATAAAGGATAAAGGTGCATGTATTTGTCACTGTGCACTGTACAGCGAAATGTGTCCTCCGCATTTAACCCATCTGGTAGTGAACACACACTCACACACACACATGTGTTAGGGGCAGTGAGTACACACACACACCCAGAGCGGTGGGCAGCCAACTCCAGCGCCCGGGGAGCAGAGAGGGTAAAGGACCTTGCTCAAGGGCCCAACAGTGGCAGCTTGCCGAACCCACAACCCTGTTATCGATATCCCGGCGCTCTAACCGCTGAGCCACCACTGCCCCACTAATATCATTAATATCCGGAATGAAGCTCTAATAATATTAATATCCAGAATGAAGCTCTAATAATATTAATATCCAGAATGAAGCTCTAATAACATTAATATCCAGAATGAAGCTCTAATAATATTAATATCCAGAATGAAGCTCTAATAACATTAATATCCAGGATAAATATTTTTAATAATAACATTAATATCCGGGCTGGAGTTCTAATATCAGTGTGTGTTGTGATGTGTACTGATTAACAAACGTTTCTTTAGGTATAGAGATGTTGTATAGCTGTCATGGCCAGTCTTGGCTCAGTCTTTACTTTGGCTGGAGTGTCTCCAAATAAACAAGGCTGTTCCAGGAGCTTCTAGGTAGTTCCTGTGGGCCTGAGCTTCAGTCTGAGTGGATTAAGATGTTTACAGCAGAATGCTTTGGTTTGTGTGTGTTTTCCTTTCTCCTCTATTGTCTTTTTTCTGTTTTCTCTCTAATCTCTTTCGCGCGCTCTGTCATACTCTTACGCTCTGTCTGAGTCTCTCTTACACTGTTTCTTCCTCTGCCTTTTGTTCCTCCTGCCTTTTAGATTTGCTTTTATGTAATTTAATAAAACTGTTTATGTCACTGTGGTCCTTAACCATGCGTGTACCCGTCTCTGAAGCGTCAGGGGGAGGCCAGTGTGGAGGGAGTGCTTACACAGCTCGTACTGGAGCACCTGCAGCTGGCACCGCTACAGTGGGGTGAGTGTTCATATGAGCTATACTGCACTACTGCTCTACACCCTACATTACACTGGTCTACTACACACTACACTACACTGGTCTACTACACACTACACTACACACTACTCTACACTGGTCTACAACACACTACCGCTCTACACCCTACACTACACTGGTCTACTACACACTACTGCTCTACACCCTACACTACACTGGTCTACTACACACTACTGCTCTACACCCTACACTACACTGGTCTACTACACGCTACACTACACTGGTCTACTACACACTACTGCTCTACACCCTACACTACACTGGTCTACTACACACTACTGCTCTACACCCTACACTACACTGGTCTACTACACACTACTGCTCTACACCCTACACTACACTGGTCTACTACACGCTACACTACACTGGTCTACTACACACTACTGCTCTACACCCTACACTACACTGGTCTACTACACACTACTGCTCTACACGCTACACTACACTGGTCTACTACACACTACACTACACACTACTCTACACTGGTCTACAACACACTACACTAAACTGTTCTACTACACACTACTGCTCTACACCCTACACTACACTGGTCTACTACACGCTACACTACACTGGTCTACTACACACTACTGCTCTACACCCTACACTACACTGGTCTACTACACACTACTGCTCTACACGCTACACTACACTGGTCTACTACACACTACTGCTCTACACCCTACACTACACTGGTCTACTACACACTACTGCTCTACACCCTACACTACACTGGTCTACTACACACTACTGCTCTACACCCTACACTACACTGGTCTACTACACACTACTGCTCTACACGCTACACTACCGCTCTACACCCTACACTACACTGGTCTACTACACACTACTTCTCTACACCCTACACTACACTGGTCTACTACACACTACTTCTCTACACCCTACACTACACTGGTCTACTACACACTACTGCTCTACACCCTACACTACACTGGTCTACTACACACTACTGCTCTACACGCTACACTACACTGGTCTACTACACACTACTGCTCTACACGCTACACTACCGCTCTACACCCTATACTACACTGGTCAACTATACACTACCGCTCTACACGCTACACTACACTGGTCTACTACACACTACGCTACCACACTATAAGCTACACCAAACTGGTCAACTACACGCTACACTACAGCACTACAAACTCCACTCCACTGATTAACGTAAACTATGCTGTTCACCACTCTCCACTGGTACTCAGCTGTAAACGTCTCTCGTTCGCTGTAAGCTTCACTACCCCGCTGTAATCCGCTGCCTTCTTCTGTACACTACACTGCAGCAATGACACTCTCCCCTCATTGTACAGTGCATCCGGAAAGTATTCACAGCGCTTCACTTTTTCCACATTTTGTTAGGTTACAGCCTTATTCCAAATTGTATTAAATTAATCTCTTTCCTCAAAATTCTACACAAAATACCCCATTATGACCATGTGAAAAAAGTTTTCTTGAGAGTTCAGAAAATTTATTAAAAATAAAAAACTAAGAAATCACATTTACGTAAGTATTCACAGCCTTCGCCATGAAGCTCAAAATTGAGCTCAGGTGCATCCTGTTTCCACTGATCATCCTTGAGATGTTTCTACAGCTTAAATGGAGTCCCCCTGTGGTAAATCCAGTTGATTGGACATGATTTGGAAAGGCACACACCTGTCTATATAAGGTCCCACAGTTGACTGCATGTCAGAGCGCAAACACCAAGCATGAAGTCAAAGGAATTGTCTGTAGACCTCCGAGACAAAATAGTCTCGAGGCACAAATCTGGGGAAGGATACAGAAAAATTTCTGCTGCTTTGAAGGTCCCAATGAGCACAGTGGCCTCCATCATCCGTAAATGGAAGAAGTTTGGAACCACCAGGACTCTTCCTAGAGCTGGCCGGCCATCTAAATTGAGCGATCGGGGGAGAAGGGCCTTGGTCAGGGAGGTGACCAAGAACCCGATGGTCACTCTGTCAGAGCTCCAGCGTTCCTCCGTGGAGAGAGGAGAACCTTGCAGAAGGACAACCATCTCTGCAGCAATCCACCAATCAGGCCTGTATGGCAGAGTGGCCAGGCGAAAGCCACTCCTTAGTAAAAGGCACAAGGCAGCCCGTCTGGAATTTGCCAAAAGGCACCTGAAGGACTCTCAGACCATGAGAAACAAAATTCTCTGGTCTGATGAGACAAAGATTGAACTCTTTGGTGTGAATGCCAGGCGTCATGTTTGGAGGAAACCAGGCACTGCTCATCACGAGGCCAATACCATCCCTACAGTCAAGCATGGTGGTGGCAGCATCATGCTATGGGGATGTTTTTCAGCAGCAGGAACTGCCAGACTAGTCAGGATAGAGGGAAAGATGAATGCAGCAATGTACAGAGACATCCTGGATGAAAACCTACTCCATAGCGCTCTTGACCTCAGACTGGGGCGACGGTTCATTTTTCAGCAGGACAACGATCCGAAGCACACAGCCAAGATCTCAAAGGAGTGGCTTCAGGACCACTCTGTGAATGTCCTGGAGTGGCCCAGCCAGAGCCCAGACTTGAATCCGATTGAACATCTCTGGAGAGATCTGAAAATGGCTGTGCACAGACGTCTCCCATCCAACCTGATGGAGCTTCAGAGGTACTGCAAAGAAGAATGGGCAAAACTGCCTAAAGAGAGGTGTGCCAAGCTTGTGGCATCATATTCAAAAAGACTTGAGGCTGTAGTTGCTGCCAAGGGTGGTTCTACAAAGTATTAAGCAAAGGCTGTGAATACTTATGTAAATATGATTTCTTTGTTTTTTAATTTTAATAAATTTTCAGAACTCTCAAGAAAACTTTTTTCACATGGTCATAATGGGGTATTTTGTGTAGAATTTTGAGGAAAGAGATTAATTTAATACAATTTGGAATAAGGCTGTAACCTAACAAAATGTGGAAAAAGTGAAGCGCTGTGAATACTTTCCGGATGCACTGTACATGGAGTACACCAGCAGCCCGCACACTGTTCTCCCCCAGTCACCTGCTCTCCGTGCTGACTGTAAACACACCACAGGTGACCTGCTGAGGGGGAACAGACTGGGTGCGAAATGATGTTTTTGTAGCAGACCTGGGTGTGTGTGTGTGTGTGTGTGTGTGTGTGTGTGTGTGTGTGTGGAGTATTGCAGCCAGCACAGCTCCCCCAGTGATAACATGACATCATGCTGACGTGACATCATCATGCTGGTCTCCGAGTCTCTGAAGGTTACAATTAATCAGATCAAAGTGACTCTCTCTCTCTCTCTCTCTCTCTCTCTCTCTCTCTCTCTCTCTCACTCTCTCTCTTGCATCTTACCTCTCTCTTGCTCTCTCTCTCTTTCTCTCTTAGTCTCTCTCTCTTGCATCTCTCACTCTCCCATTCTCACATATTCTCTACCTCTTTCTCTCTCTCTCTCTCTCTCTCTCTCTCTCTCTCTCTCTCTCTCTCTCTCTCTCTCTCTCTCTCTCATTTGCATTCTACCTCTCTCACTCTCCCATTCTCACATATTCTCTCTCTCTCTCTCTCTCTCTCTCTCTCTCTCTCTCTCTCTCACTCCCTCTCTCATGTCCTATTCTCTCTCTCCCATTCGCTCTTATCCTTCTATCTCTCTCTTTCTTTCTCTTTCCCTCTCCCCCTCCCCTTCTCTCCTCCACATTGCCTCCCTTTGATCTTAGGATCAAAGCCCAAGCACATTTCCAGATTTACCCATAACCACCCTCTCACCTGTTTGCCGTGTCCTGGTCAGTGTTTGGCATCATCGCGGCTCTGTTGTGACCTTTCTGCTCGGCCTGTGTCGTTCTGGCTGGCTGTCAAGTCCTGATCCGCTGCTGTTGTGAGCTGACCAATCACGGGGCTCTCACAGGCTGGGATAACTGAGCGCTCAGCTACAGGTTGCTCGTAGGCTCTTTAGAATGACGTGATTTCTGAGTTTTCTAACAGTCATTCAGCTAGGGGGCCTCTAGGAGGAAGGGGTTTGTTTTTTATTATGCACAAACCCTGTTTCTCCATTTTTACTTTTTGACATAATGTGAATCTGGCAGTTGTTCTTTAAAGTTCATCATGAATGGACCAATAGAAATGCTGCAGGTGAAAAAAATGCCATTGTCTTCAATTGAAAGTTAAGAAGGTGCTTTTTTGCTCTTTTGGAGATTGGATTGGGCGGCTTTTGTGTGACAATGTATTGGTTTTTGCTGGCTGATTAGCGTACTAGTGCCCAAAACCATAACATATGCTGGTTTCTACTGGTCTAGTGCTGGTTGACTAGTGTACCAGCCTTTAAGACACAACATGTTGCCCCAAATAAAGCAGCTTATCCCCAAAACACCAATTGAAATGCACCAAAATGACTTTTTACGTTGAAACTGAATGATAGGAGTGTTTATTATTCTGTAAAGTTGCCATTTTGGACAATTTGGAGGTTTTAGCACAATGATATGCATATTACTCTTCTACTGTTCCATAAATGTGTTTATTTGTTTATTTATTTTTTTTATTACATTTAATAGATGATGTTTCTGTCTAGAAGTGTGTCTTCTATATGCTCAGTGTTTACAGTACTGTGTGTGGTTTCCTTTGGTGTCATTCTAAGAGAAGAAACCCGACCATAACAGTCCAGGAAAACAAGCTCAGTCAGTGAGGAGTAAAAGTAAAGTAGTGCATGTATTTGTCACTGTACTGTATACAGCGAGATGTGTCCTCCACTTTTGACCCATCCGTGGTAGTAGCACACACACACACACACACACACACACACACACACACACAGAGCGGTGGGCTTTCAACTCCAGCGCCAGGGAGTAAAGAGGGTGAGGGGCCTGGCCTAAGGGCCCAGCAGTTATAGCTTGCCGAGCCCGGGTATCGAACCCACCACCCTGTCATCAGTAGCCTGGAGCTCTAACCGCTGAGCCACCACTGCCCACTCAGTAGCCTCACTCAGGAAGACTGGTCTCATGTACCGTATCAACGCTAGCCTCACACACCCCGCAAGTGCCCTGATTACACGCCTGTGAGATATCATATTACACTGCATTTGATAAGTGCTTTAATTTCTAGCCGTTGGAGCGTGGTTGTTGGAGACTCTCGTAAGCACATCTGAATGGAGAAGGAGTGCTAACAGCTTAGCAGGACAAAGAACACGCTGATGCTCTTGTGTCACCGTTCTCCTCGGTTTCTGTTCAGAACATTTTCTGTGATTTCAGGGATTTAAATTGTGCATTATGCTGCTGGTAGAAATCAAATAAAGCAGATGAGTCAGTGCTTTCAAAGAGCCGTTTCAGCAGAGTTTGGAGGGTAATTCCTCTTTCTGACACGCTGTGTGGATGAAGATTGTTTAAACGGGCGAGTCTCTATAGAACCCAAGCTTCCTGCGTTCCAGCTGGCTTTGGTCATGTAGTTTTTTAGATATTCTTATGGAACATTTGGACAGAAAAAGGTTTTTTATGCAGTACTAAAATGTTGGAAGAACAATATGTCCAGGACAAACCTTCAGCATTGCCTTAACTAAATATATACAGAATATACAGCAAATATCTGACCTGCTGATACATGGCCTCCACCAGACCTCTGAAGGTGTCCTGTGGTATCTGGCACCAAGGTGTTAGCAGCAGATCCTTTAAGACCTGTAAGTTGTGAGGTGAGGCCTCCATGAATCCATGAATTGCCAATTCACTCGTTGTCCTGCCTTGGAGCACTTTTGGTCGGTACTGACCACTGCATACTAGAAAACCCCCACAAGACCTGCCTGATGTTTTGGAGACGTTCTGACCCAGTTGTCTAGCCACAAGTCTGGCTCAAATGCTTGCGTCCGTTTTTAACATGTCAGTTTCTAGAACTGACTTCACTTACTGCCTGATATACTCCCTCTTGACTGTAACTAGTTAATCAATGGTATTCACTTCACCTGTCAGTGGTTTTATACTATTGCTGGTTGATCTGTGTGTGTATATATGGAGGTCCCAGAAAGGTTAAAAACAGAACATTTAGAAGTTATTTCATTAAATTCGTTACAGAGCTTCAGTCTGATAACACACTTAACTCCAGTGTTTCTGTTGTTGAATATGGTCCCTGAATAGCGAGCCATTGTTGACCTAAAGTAATGTTCTGTTTCAATGAAAGGACACACAGTGTCACTGAGGAGAAGCTCCAAAAGTCCTAATGGTGCATTGTGGAGAATTTTAGCTCTTTGTTAGTTATTTTTATAGTTTGTTAATTTATTGGTCAGTTATACAGTTCATTTATTAGTTTCATTGTTTAGTGTGTAAGTGTCATTTTTAGTTAGTCACGTCATTCAGTGAATTGTTATGTTTTCTGTTAATCTGATAATTCATTACTTGAATTGTTGTGTTATGTTTTCTGTTAATCTGATAATTCATTACTTGAATTGTTGTGTTAAGTTTTCTGTTAGTCTGATAATTCAGTAATTAGTTGGTTACATATTTAATTACTTAGTTGAATTGTTGTGTGTTAATTAATTAGTTGAATGGTTGTGTGTTATGTTTTCTTTTAGTCTGATCATTCAGTAATTAGTTGGTTAGACAGTTAATTCATTACTTGAATTGTTGTGTTATGTTTTCTGTTAATCTGATAATTCAGTAATTAGTTGGTTACATATTTAATTAATTAGTTAAATTGTGTGTTAATTCATTAGTTTAATGGTTGTGTTATGTTTTCTGTTAGTCTGATAATTCAGTAATTAGTTGGTTACATATTTAATGAATTAGTTGAATTCTTGTGTTATGTTTTCTGTTAGGCTGATAATTCATTAGTTTAATGGTTGTGTGTTATGTTTTCTGTTAGGCTGATAATTCATTAGTTTAATGGTTGTGTGTTATGTTTTCTTTAAGTCTAATAATTCAGTAATTTGTTGGTTAGTCTGATATTTCAGTAATTAGTTAGTTAGACAGTTAATTTATTAGTTGAATTGTTTAGTTTAATTGTTTTTTAGTTCTGTAGTTGGCTAGTCAGATTATTCATTTGTTGGACAGATTTCTGTTTTTATTTATTTATTTATTTATTTTTTTATTTGTAGTTAGTTGGAAGCCATGTTAGTGGGGTGCCTCATTTGTTGTATTTAAGTAATGAAACGATATCATACTGTCTGGCTAAGTAAAAATAGACATGTTTGTACAGATGTGTAATACTATCTGAATGCATAACAGTGAGATAGAACAGTAGTATTGTGTGCAGACACAATTAGCATCACTCTTAGCTTGTGTCAGCTTCAGAGGATCTACAGATAAAGCCCTTTCCTTTACTCATGTGGTTTCCTAGAAGGGTTGTGGTCATCGTCCCTGACAGCCTGACTCCTCCTGCGCTGCTCTGTCTGAGGTGTGACCCTGGACAGATCGCTCTCCGCTTTCATCCCGCTTCCTAATTACTCTGTTGTGTCGTTATCGGATGTTCCAGGCACTTTAGGTAACAGAATCCTGCCTTGTCCAATTAGGGCGCCTGGAATCCTGCCCCTATTGTGATGTCACAATGGCTGTTCCTCGGGCACAAAGGCCCATTGTTCTGTCCTGGATGGCTTCGAGTCAATGCTATCGCTGAGTTTGGCGCTGGACTAATGCGCTGGCCGGCCCCCGTCGTGTGAAATCGGTGTTTGAGATGCGGGGGACGTGCTCTCATCACTGGAACGAGAGCTCCAGGCATGACTCTGCATTTCTTCTCTTTTTTTTCTTTTTTTTTTTTTTTTTTTAACAGTCAGCAGGTTGTGAGGTAGAGGTCATCCCATACTGAGCATTCACTGCAGCGCTCAGGTGGGCTTCTGGAGGTCGTCTTCAAGTGATTTGTATTTGTTTGTGGAGGTCCTGAGGTTAAACACAGGAGATGCAGGTAGTTGATGGGGGTACTGGAGGTTGTACTGCACCGTTACACTGTTTACATCTGATTACATAATTAATGACAAAAGCTCTCTCTCTCTCTCTCTCTCTCTCTCTCTCTCTCTCTCTCTCTCTCTCTCTCTCCTGTCAACCCCTCACTTTCTCTCTCTCTATTTCTATATTCCACTCTGTTCCCCCTCTCGCCTTCTAGATTTCTTTTTCTTCACCCTCTCACTTTCCCTATTTCTCTCTCTTCTCCCTTCTCACTTTCTCCATTTTTCTCTCTTCCCCATCTTGCTTTCTCTATTTCTCCCACCACCTCTCTCTTTCTCTATTTCTCTCTCTCCCCCCTCTCTCTTTCTCTATTTCTCTCTCTCCCCCTCTCTCTTTCTCTATTTCTCTCTCTCCCCCCTCTCTCTTTCTCTATTTCTCTCTCTCCCCCCCTCTCTCTTTCTCTGTTTCTCTCTCTCCCCCTCTCTCTTTCTCTATTTCTCTCTCTCCCCCCTCTCTCTTTCTCTATTTCTCTCTCTCCCCCCTCTCTCTTTCTCTATTTCTCTCTCTCCCCCTCTCTCTTTCTCTATTTCTCTCTCTCCCCCCTCTCTCTTTCTCTATTTCTCTCTCTCCCCCCTCTCCCTTTCTCTATTTCTCTCTCTCCCTCCCCTCTTTCTTTCTCTATTTCTCTCTCTTCCCCCTCTCTCTTTTTCTATTTCTCTCTCTCCCCCCTCTCTCTTTCTCTATTTCTCTCTCTCCCCCCTCTCTCTTTCTCTATTTCTCTCTCTCCCCCTCTCTCTTTCTCTATTTCTCTCTCCCCCCCTCTCTCTCTTTCTCTATTTCTCTCTCTCCCCCCTCTCTCTTTCTCTATTTCTCTCTCTCCCCCCTCTCTCTTTCTCTATTTCTCTCTCTCCCCCCTCTCTCTTTCTCTATTTCTCTCTCTCCCCCCTCTCTCTTTCTCTATTTCTCTCTCTCCCCCTCTCTCTTTCTCTATTTCTCTCTCCCCCCCTCTCTCTCTTTCTCTATTTCTCTCTCTCCCCCCTCTCTCTTTCTCTATTTCTCTCTCTCCCCCCTCTCTCTTTCTCTATTTCTCTCTCTCCCCCCTCTCTCTTTCTCTATTTCTCTCCCCCCCCCTCTCTCTTTCTCTCTTTTACACTTTTCTGTCTCTTTCTCTCTTTCTCTGTTTCTCTATTTCTGTATTTCTCTCTCTCTCTCTCTCTCTCTCTCTTAAGATTCAAGATTCAAAGAAGCTTTATTGGCTTGACAGTAATGACAACAATATTGCCAAAGCATTACAAAAATAGCAATAATTACAACAAAATTGGTTAGTTAAAAGTAACAATAATTACAGAAAGTGACAACAGTAGTGAATAAAAATAAGCAAAGGGATATATATATATAATATGTACATATACATGATATACATACTTATATTTATACACACAATACTAATAATTAAACTGAAAGAAGAAGAGCTGCAGTGATGCAGTGAGGTAATTACAGTGAGGGAGGTGTTACCCACTGTCTCTCCGGTGGTCACATGCTGATATATACTGGGCAGTGAGGGGAGCGGTGTGCCCCTCATCCAGAATTAGCCCTAATTTTTCCAGTTCCGGAAGTGTTTGGAAGTTTGGGATCAGCTGTTTAAACCTGTCTGTAAATGATCTCGTACTGTGCTAAATTTTGGGCAGCAGAGTGCCCAAAACCCTCACACTAACCACACATTCAACTCTCTCTCTGGGCAGCCAGGAGCGCTTATACCTGCCTGTCTCTATAGCCAGGCTATGGTCACTGAGCCTGAGTTTACTCTGAGTTTACTCTGAGCCTGGGTTTGGTTCTCCCAGTGTTCTAGATAGCTGTTTTTGCTGCATGTGATGAGCTGACTGGTGTTTAGATGGAGCTGTTGGACAGTGCTGTGATGACCTGTCTACAGAGAGTCTCCGGACCAGCTGACTGAGGGGACTCTGTTCAGGGGTCAGTTCTTGGCTCTGCAGAACTTTAAACTGCAGGGTTTCTATGGGTCTCAATTTTAAGTGGATCTCTCTCTCTCTCTCTCTCTCTCTCTCTCTCTCTCTCTCTCTCTCTCTCTAATTGTGAATTGTGTGAGATTAACGACAGGCAGTCTTTGAGAATCTTCACTCCTCTTTTGTCATCCTTTATAAGCAGAACTAAGAGATGTGGGATGTGGGGGAGGGGCAAGAGACTGATGAAGAAATGCAGAAGGAGAGAGAGAGAGAGAGAGAGAGCGAGGGAGCTGTTTAACAGTCTTAAAATAAAGCTTCTGGGCGTAATTGTGTGAGATGAGTGACAGCGGCAGATGAACGCAGCTGGAGTTCCTCAAATCGAATTGTGACACCATTAGCCTCGGCTCTTACGAGGCCGGGGTTGTGGGGCGGGGTGGGGGTGCATGGTCCGCTGTAACTCGGGGTTTGGTGGTGGTGGTGGTGGGGGGGGGGGTCGTGATTGGTTTGATTTTAAGTAACTGTGTGTGAATATTTTATGAGCGCGAGTGAGAGTGAGTTACAGGAGAAGTACCTGACTGCTGTAGCAGTTATTTCATAATGTAAACCTCATTCATCACCTCAGCTTCTCCACAGCGCGAGGGAGAAGGAGAGAGCTGGAGAGAGAGCGAATGATGGAGGGGAGGGCGGGGGGGTAGCGAGGGGGGTAATGTGATTGAAACTGGCTTACTGGAAAGCTGTCATCTGCACACAGCTTGGAGAAATGGCTGCAGTCAGACACAGGCTGTGAGTGTGTATCTAAGCAGATCGAGGAACCGAGGAGCCGCTACTACAGACCAGCATTCCGACAGCAGGGCAACTCCACCGACTTTTCAGAATTCATTATCTGAAGTGATTGATTGTAGAGAAATCTACTGACTCTGCCTTTTTTACATTTGTGAGGCTCTTGAGTGATACCGTAGAAGAACAATGCTGTATACACAATATGGACAAAAGTATTGGGACACCTGTTCATTTGTTGTTTTTTCTAGGGTATTTAAATTATTCCAGATTCCAGTTCCACTGCTCGACAGCTCATGAAGCTGGGGGGCCTCACAACTCATCTAGCCCATGCCTGGTATTAGACACGGTGCCAGTAGGTTTATGTTTATCTGCTCCAGAGAGTCCTGTTCTATTGGTGATGCGTCTCTACAGCGACTAGACAAGATGTGCTTGTGTGCATTTGCACATCTGTGTCAGCAATGGGTGCAACTTAAAGCACCTGAATGCATTCCGTGTCGAAACCTTTGGACATGTAGTGGATTTTTGTGGATTGTTAATTAATACCTCCAATCTCACAAACATATACAGTTATGTGTGGGCCCACCTCTACCTCTAAATCAGAGAGAGAGAGAGAGAGAGAGAGAGAGAGAGGAGGGCTCAGTCAAGAGGAGGTAAAGAGAGGGAGATGAGCTGTCAGAGCTGATTAGGAGAAAGAGGAGGAGAACAGGTTCAGCAAATTAGGAGCAGAGAGGGAGAACGTAGGAGTGAGACTCAGGAAACGCATCAAACATTAAGGAGACCCGGGACGGTCGAGGACCAGGCGGGACAGCGCTCTCCTCTGCTGCAGTTTTACTCAAACACTGCCGTTCTCATTACACATTAACACTCTGTGTAATAAGCTAATTACTACTGGTGATTTCTTTATGGCTACAGATGCTCTGCAGTGGTGCAGCTTAAATAATTACATATGTGTATTAACTTGCCTAGTGCCCATCATGTCCTCAAGGGTTCTTGAGTGAACTGTCAACCACCAAGGAGCACCATGGCACCAATCTATATTAACCACTTAGTGCCACCATAGACCCCAATCAACCGCCTACCAGCACCACACTATAATGCCCAGCTGTAACAACTTAGCGATACCATAGGAATTATCTAGCAACATCATAGTATATCAACTATGTATCAACACCGTAGTAACCACTTAGCAACTCAATAGCAACCACCTGGGATGCTATGGCAACCACATAGCCAAAAATGGTTTCATACTAGTGCCCACATGGCAACATGGCAACTGCCTGAAAGTGGGAAGATCATTCAGTTTTCTGTTATATTAACATTATTATATTTGATTTATTTTATATAAGTGATATTGAAATACATTAAACTGGAACATCCCTTTCTGTACAAAAGCTGTGTACTCTTCTCTCTACCTGAGCACTAGCTGCTACACTCCTTACTGCACTGTACACTCTGTTTACGCACATTCACCCCTTGGGTACATAGTTATTCCATTTTATTGTTGTAGAAACTTAGCTTGGACCTTGGGTTTGTATAATTTTGTGTTTATTGTCTTTGTACGTATTGTCTGTGCATCTTGTCTCATGTTGTGTCTGTTGTCCCACCTATTCTGCACTGAAGACTTGTTTGTTTGTACTTGTTAGTATAATGACAAAGTTAAATTGAATTACAATAATGACAAATAATTTCAATTACATATTGAAATATGTTTTTATTCAGTATTTATTTTTTTATTTATTTTTTATTCAGTACATAACTTTGTTTTTGGTGGGACCATCACATTTTAGATATGAGGAATTCTGTTTGAAATGGTTTCATATATATTTCTTTTTTTCCAGTTTTTCTTGGATAATACTGGAAAACTAACAAAGAAAACTTGATCACGTAGATAAGATCAATGTGGAAAACTCTAGATGTTCCCAAACTTTCTGTAGTTCTACACAAATACATCTCCTTATGTTCTCAGCAGTGGGTAAACAGCATCTCTCTCGCTCATATCACAGGTTTAGTTTAATAGACCGAATCAAAGCAAACACTAGCCAGGCAGCCAGGCAGTGGAGGCCAACCAGTTTCACCCTGTTATTACAGCCTGTCCCTGTCTCCTCAGAGTGTATTGATTAGTTGAAGGTGACAGAATGGATGATTTTGATGGTTTAAGCCTGGACTCTTATGCAGGGATTCAGGGATCAGAGAGGGTTAACTGTGAATCCAAGCGGAAAATTAAAACAAGCAATATACAGTATTAAACTTTCAGAGTAAAAAAAAAAAAAGGTGATTTGTTAGTGATTATAGTCAACAACATTCAAACAACATTGCCTGGCAGATTAACAGTTCATTGCTTCGATTATTGATAATAGATGGAATGATTTACTGAACATTGCTGGATTGAATTTGTTTTATTTAATGTTGTTTTGTAAAAGTGATAATCCACTCTATGTGGTTCGCTACAGTGATTCTACCTCGGTTAAGTGGGGAGCCTAACACCTTAGGCGAATCAGTGCTATGAATCCGTCCCTGCAGTCCTAGTCAGCCCTACAATCCTGTAAAAAGTATTTACCCCCTCCTGAACGTGGAGGGAGGGGCCGGGGCCTACCTCCAGGCAGTTGTAAGGACCAAACTGGTGGTGGTGGGGAGGAATGAGAGAAAAAAAAGTGACATCACTTCTGAAAGCAGCCAAAAAAGCACTTTTTAACACAGATGGAGGCTGCTGATTGGCTGAAGGAAGGTGACACTGTATTGGAGTCTCCTGTTAGAGCTAGAGCTTACGTTTATAGGTAAAGGTGATAGCCTCACCTGTGCAAAAACATTGACTTTCTTTTACTCAACTAAGGGGATAATTACTAGTCCACACAGCCCCCCCCCCTCTCCCCCCAATAAATAAAATGATTAGGAAGTCCGGAGTGGATGAATACTTTTGCGCAGCACAGGCTGATCTGGTGTCAGAGGAATAGAGAGAGAGTGACTTCATCTGATAAATCAACAGGCAGCCTCTGAGAACACACTGTACCGTCTCACATCGTCCCGATGGACGGAAAGACAAATGTTTGGTCAGGAGAGAAGAAGGCAGAGGGGGAGGCGGAGGGAGGAGAGTGGGCAGTGGAAAGAAGCATTCGTGAGAGAGAGCGAGAGAGAGAGAGCGAGAGAGAGAGAGGAAGAAGCGAGAGGGAGGGAGGGGTTAAACCCAGTATTGATGGCGTCTCCTGTTTGAAGTGTTTGGCGGCGGTGCCTCTGTGCCTGTTTGAAGAGGCTGCAGTGGAGCACGGATGCCAAGGCGGACAGATGGCACGGTGGAGTGCTCTTTCTGTTTCCACGGTCACAGAGCGGCCAATCCCTGAGCTCCGAGGCTGCAAATGAACAGTTCAATCAATTCAAGAGCCCATCCAATAGCTTTGGCACGAGACGGAGTAGAGTTTGTAATCCAGAACTAATCGTCCAACATCAGGATCTGACCTCGCAGGGAGGCTGAATACCATCAAACCACCTCTCACAGCAATGTTCTAATGTTTGGTGTTAGGCCTTGCCAGAAGAGTAGAGACTATTAAAGTAGAGTGAGTCAGTACCTATAATTAATAATCTTTAGTTTACTTGGACCCATTGCTGACACAGATGTGCAACTGCACACACACAGCTTGTACTGCCAATAGAATAGGACTCTCTGGAGCATATAAAACTCAGCCTATTAGCACCATGCCTAATGCCAGGCAAGGGCTAGAGAGGTAAACAGCCCATCATGATGGGGATAAGGTGGGATGGTTATCTTCCAACATCCTCAACTGCACAAAAGCCCTTGTCGCTAAATGCAATCAAATCCTCACAGCAATGCTCCAAAATGCATGTTAGAGGAGCCGAGAGTCTGTCTAGACTCTCCATCAGTAGAAAGTACACTAGGTGATGCTTTTAGAAAGTGATGTGGCCTGGTTGTCCCCATGTGGTGATAAAAGTTTTTCCTCTCGGCGCCACAATGCACAAATCAGGGCGGTGTCGGGGGCCGCCCGTCATTGTGACTGATTGGTGCTGTGGGCGGAGCTCAGGAAAGAGGGCCGTCTGATTTATCTGCTTGTTTTTCAGCGATGTCACCCAGGTGCCGTCCATTACGGAAGACCAGGTGGAAGGGGCTCGGGGTGGGACACATTTCTCTGGAGCCTCTCTGTCTAGTTGATGTGATTTAGGGCATAGATTTGAGATGTGTGGGAGGGGACAGACTAACTGCCCTGTTAGGGAGTTAGTATGGTAGGGAGGTTCAGCTAGAAAGAGAGACTGATGAGACCTTTTTGACTTGAACAGTTATTCTTAATAGACTGTTTACTGTTGCTGTTGAAGTTATTAGGCACAGTCTTGCACTTCTGCTTGTAGGAATGAACAGTACAAAGGAATACAGGAAAAAAGGATTAGGGCTTCTGTTCAACACCTTATTCATAAAAGACAACAACTTACTTTTGGGAAAGGGCTCAAGAAACAGATCTAGACAACTGTTTATTTAGAAATAGTTTCTAGACATACCACATATCCAGGAAGAATTCTGGACAACCTATACAGAGCGGGAGTTTTACCACATATCAGTACAGGAGCTTCTAGACAACCCCTGATAAAGACTGAGCCTGAGCAACTATTTAGTCTGGAAATAAACTAAAAAAAACTCATATCATCATATCTAGACAAACATGTATTTAGAAGAGAGCTTATAGACAACTACTGGACAACCATTTATTCAAAAATAGCTTCTAGACGAACTGCATATTCAGAAAAGAGCAAGAAGAATTCATATTCATAAAAAATAGACTCTATATAGCAGCTAGGAACTTCTAGTCAACCCAAGACAATCTTTAAGACAACCTTATATCCAGAAAAAATACTTCTATACAGTCACATATCCAGAGGCTTCAGTAAAAGGTTCTGGGCAACCATTTCTCCAAACAACATATCCAGACAAGAGCATAGATCACATGTCCAGAAAATATCCAGAAAAAAAAGCTTCTAGACAAACATTTATCCAGGAAGAATTTTACAACATATCAGTACAGGAGCTTTTATACAACCCCTGATAAAGACCTGAGCCTGAGCAACTATTTAGTCTGGAAATAAACTCAAGAAAACCTCATATCTAGACAAACATGTATCTAGAAGAGAACGTATAGACAACCACAAGCCACCAAGCTTCAGGAAAAGCCTCTGGACAACCATTTATTCAAAAATTGCTTCTAGACAAACTGCATATCCAGAAAAGAGCAAGAAGAATCAATATTCATGAAAATAGATTCTGGATAGCAGCTTATGGAGAAAGGAAGGCTAGGAACATCTAGTCAACCCAAGATAAAGACAACCTGATCAGAGACAATCTTCAAGACAACCTTATATCCAGAAAAAAGACTTCTAGACAATCACATATCCAGAGGCTTCAGTAAAAGGTTATGGGCAACCAGTTCTCCAAAAAATGCTTCTAGACAAACAACATATTCAGACAAGAGCAGGAAACAGTCTAGATCACATGTCCAGAAAATGTCCAAAACAAAAGCTTCTAGACAAACATTTATCCAGGAGCTTCTAGACAACCCATGATAAAGACCTGAGCCTGAGCAACTAATCAGTCTGGAAAAAAAACTCAAGAAAACCTCATATCCTCGTATCTAGACAAACATGTATCTAGAACAGAGCTTCTAGACAACCACATACTCAGATAGAAAGCTTCAGAAAAGGCTCTGGACAACCATTTATTTAAAAATAGCTTCTAGACAAACAACATATCCAGAAAATAGCTTGCAGAGAAATGCATATTCAGGAAACAATCTAGATCACATGTCCAGAAAACGTCCAGATAAAAACACATGTGCAGGGAAAAAAAGCTTCTAGACAAACATTTATACACAATAAAAAACTTCTCATAGAACAGAAATTCATGAAACTGATTCTGGATAACAACCAAAGCAGAAAGGAAGTTCAAGTCAATGTGAAATTTATATTGAAATTATATTGAAAAGAGCTGATGGACTATTTATTCAGAAAACAGCTGTCAGACAATAGCTTCATAAAAGCTGCATTTTAGACCTGGACCAATTCCAGATCCTAAACATAGACCTTCTAGCCAACCCTTAAATAAAGTGATTTTGAAATGCTTGCATGTGTAGATGTGCATTTTTCCTGATCTGAGCGCTATAACCCCAGCTGGATGTGCAAACTATCACATCAGCTTGTCCTAGGTTGTGTTTATATGTGTGTTTGTCTTTCAGTGTGAGGTGGGTTCTAGATCGATTGCTTCTATGTCAAGGTTTAGGTGTCCAGCAGCAGAGCCACACGCAGCGCTGCAGAGTTCAGCCCTCTGCCGGTTCCCCTCCTCAGTCCCGGCAGTGAACTCTGTGGTTAATGGAAAGGAGTACAGAGGCTGATGCAGTTGATGGGTGCTAAGCTGATGTGGAGTGACGTGCTGCTGAAGGTGGAGCTCTGTTCAGCCTCCACAGCAGCTTCCTTCTTCACTTCTGATTACTGAAGGATTCATTTACTTGCCTTAATTAACGAGTCAGTTTTGATTGATTCATTGATTTGAGGCTGTTCTTTGCCCTGTCTGCAACTCAGCATCCTGCAGCAAAAATAGAATCACATAGACAGAGGAGAGAGCTCTGTGTGTGTGTGTGTGTGTGTGTGTGTGTGTGTGTGTGTGTGTGAGAGAGAGAGAAACGAGAAAATGGAAGAAAATTGGGAAAGTGCACCAGCAAAATGCTCCTCACTTGGTGAAAAGCGTTTTAGATGAAAGCTCCCTGTTTGTTTGTTTGTTTATTTTATTTATAAGATCAAAACAAACTTAAAAGATCAAACAGTTTTAAGGTTTTAGATTCATGTATAACATTAATATATGTACATATTAATGCTGCATATACTTAATTACACACACACACACACACATATATATATATATATATATATATATATATATGGGACACATCATTATTACAAATAGATACAGTCACATACAGTATACACTGATCAGCCATAACATTAGCACCACTTACAGGTGAAGTGAAAAACGCTGATCGTCTTCATGTACAGTGGCTTCATCTGTTGGGGGTTGGTATATTAGGTAGTAAGTGAACAGTTGTTGTCAGTTGTTAATGCTGATGTGTTGGAAGCAGGAAAAATGGCATAAGCACAAGCATAAAGATCTGAGCCACTTTCAGAAGAACCAAACTGTGACGGCTAGACGACTGGGTCAGAACATCTCCGAAACATCAGGCAGGTCTTTCTGCCAGGTCAGGAGGTTTTCCTGGTATACGGTGGGCAGTACCTATCAAAAGTTCTCCAAAAAGAGACAACCGGTGAACTGATGACAGGGTCATGGGCACCTAAGGCTCATTGATGCAATCCATGGAGACGTCACCTCACAATGTACAGGACTTAAAGGATCTGCTGCTAACATCTTGGTGCCAGATACCACAGGGTACCTTCAGAGGTCTGGTGGAGTCCATGCCTCGAATGCTCAGATCTGTTAGGGTGGCACAAGGGGGAAATACTCCTGATTAGGTAGGTGGTTTTATTCTCATGGCTGGTTGGTGTATAATGCATATGGGGCATATTTTTTGGAGGACGAGAGACTGAGTGCTGATGGGAGAGCCGATAGATTTCTATCTTTAGAGCAGTGCTTGTTTGGAGGCACAGTAATAAGCTTTTAACCCACTGTCCACAGAATCAATGCTGTAATTAAGCGTGACGCTCAGGGAAGAGCTGCGTAGAATGTGGATCGTACAGTGGAGGCACAGAGGAGAGCAACACACACACTTAAGCCTCTTAAGACTTTACACTAGATGTTGGAACATTGCTGTGAGGAGGACTTGATTGCATTAAGCCTCAAAAGAGCATCACTGAGGTCAGGTACTGATGGTGAATGATCAGTTTGGTCAGTCCAACTCATCCCAAAGGTACTGGATGGGGCTCCATCCCTCCAGAGAACACCAGTATAGAATATAACTCAAATAGAGTCAAAATGTATGTGTGTGTGTGTGTGTGTGTGTGTGTGTGTGTGTATTAGCTCATGGCAGGTGATGATTTCATTGCACCTCATGCAGTTTCTCCCTCTGGTCCCTCTCCGTTCTCCTCAGCTGAACGGAGGAGTGTGATTGGCTGTGACAGCTGTCAGTCAGCCAGTGGCTAATGGAATCTCAGTGTACATGGAGACCTATTTATAGAAGCAGTACACACACACACACACACACATGCACACACACACACATGCACACACACACACACACATATTTTACTGCTCTCACTCTCTCTCTTTTTCGCACTCCCCCACTCTCTCCCTCGAGTTGTATTGTGCTGAGCTGTTTGTCGAGCTGGGTTGAGTTGTGTTCTGTTGAGCTGGGTTGAGTTCACACAGCTTCACACAACTTAACACAATACAGCTTGACACAAAACTGCTAAACACAACCCAGCATAAATCAACACAATGCAACACAGCTCAACATAGCTTGACGTAATGATGCTCGGCACAACCTAACACGTAAAGCTGTGAACTGTGCAGTGTTGAGTTGTGTTCTATTAAACTGTGTTGTGTTATGTCAAGCTGTGTTATCTCATTATTTGTTGTGTTGTGTTAAGTTGTGTTCGGTTGAGCTGTGCCGAGCATCATTATGTCAAGCTATTTTGAGCTGTTTTGTGTTGAGGTGTGTTGGGTTTAGCTGTGTTGTGTTGAGCTGTGTTGCTTTGTGTTGGGTTTAACTGTGTTGTTTTGAGCTGTGTTGCTTTGTGTTGAGTTTAACTGTGTTGTGTTGAGCTGTGTTGATTTGTGTTGAGTTTAACTGTGTTGTTTTGAGCTGTGTTGCTTTGTGTTGAGTTTAGCTGTGTTGTGTCGAGCTGTGTTGCTTTGTGTTGAGTTTAGCTGTGTTGCTTTGAGCTGTGTTGTGTTGAGCTGTGTTGAGTTTAACTGTGTTGTGTTAAGCTGTGTTGCTTTGTGTTGAGTTTAACTGTTGTGTTGAGCTGTGTTGCTTTGTGTTGAGTTTAACTGTTGTGTTGAGCTGTGTTGCTTTGTGTTGAGTTTAGCTGTGTTGTTTTGAGCTGTGTTGCTTTGTGCTGAGTTTAGCTGTGTTGTGTTGAGCTGTGTTGCTTTGTGTTGAGTTTAGCTGTGTTGTGTTGAGCTGTATTGTGTTGAGCTGTGTTGAGTTTAACTGTGTTGTGTTAAGCTGTGTTGCTTTGTGTTGAGTTTAGCTGTTGTTTTGAGCTGTGTTGCTTTGTGTTGAGTTTAACTGTGTTGTGTTGAGCTGTGTTGCTTTGTGTTGAGTTTAACTGTGTTGTTTTGAGCTGTGTTGCTTTGTGTTGAGTTTAACTGTGTTGTGTTAAGCTGTGTTGCTTTGTGTTGAGTTTAGCTGTGTTGTGGTAAGCTGTGTTGCTTTGTGTTGAGTTTAACTGTGTTGTGTTAAGCTGTGTTGCTTTGTGTTGAGTTTAGCTGTGTTGTTTTGAGCTGTGTTGCTTTGTGTTGAGTTTAGCTGTGTTGTGTTGAGCTGTGTTGCTTTGTGTTGAGTTTAACTGTGTTGTGTTAAGCTGTGTTGCTTTGTGTTGAGTTTAGCTGTGTTGTTTTGAGCTGTGTTGCTTTGTGTTGAGTTTAACTGTGTTGTGTTAAGCTGTGTTGCTTTGTGTTGAGTTTAGCTGTGTTGTGTTGAGCTGTGTTGCTTTGTGTTGAGTTTAGCTGTGTTGTTTTGAGCTGTTTTGCTTTGTGTTGAGTTTAACTGTGTTGTGTTAAGCTGTGTTGCTTTGTGTTGAGTTTAGCTGTGTTGTTTTGAGCTGTGTTGCTTTGTGTTGAGTTTAACTGTGTTGTGTTAAGCTGTGTTGCTTTGTGTTGAGTTTAGCTGTGTTGTGTTGAGCTGTGTTGCTTTGTGTTGAGTTTAGCTGTGTTGTGTTGAGCTGTGTTGCTTTGTGTTGAGTTTAACTGTGTTGTGTTAAGCTGTGTTGCTTTGTGTTGAGTTTAGCTGTGTTGTGTTGAGCTGTGTTGCTTTGTGTTGAGTTTAGCTGTGTTGTTTTGAGCTGTGTTGCTTTGTGTTGAGTTTAGCTGTGTTGTTTTGAGCTGTGTTGCGTTGTGTTGAGCTGTGTTGCTTTGTGTTGAGTTTAACTGTGTTGTTCTCCTTCATAAATGATGGCCTATCCAGTGTAAGCTCCCACCAATTACAGTTTGTAAAACAGCAGATCTCAGCAATGATGATGTAAGTGAAAACCGCACAGTGTGATACACACATTCTAGAACTGTGCCGGGATGAGAGGTCCTCAGTGGGACAGGGTTTTGTGCTTGGCAGTGTCTACATCAGCAGAAGAGGGAAATCAGAGAATCGGGGAAGCATTGCTGTTTCCTCACTGACAAGAAAAGGAAACCGAACCAAGAAAATGCATTAGTGCAATTAATGCAGTTAATACAAACAGACTCATGGTCAGAAAAGTACAAATGAAGGTCATTATTGTGTAGGCCGTCAGCGTGGCTCATACGTCAACACATGCATTATCTCTGAATATATTTGTACATATACATTGTAAATACTTTATGTCAGTAAAGCAGCAGTAAGTAGCTCTGCTTACTGTTTAACGGGCTTTTCGTGAGCATCCGCAAGAAGTGGCTTCTTTACCAGTGTTGTGGTGTTAATGCACCGGGTCAGGTCCTCATGTATGTACACGCCAAAGTACCGGAAGACTATGGGTGAATGGATAAGTTATCCAATCATGCAAAGCACCCACCCATGTGGTTTAGGGTCAGAGGGGTTAGGATTAGGTGTAGCATTACGTAGCTGCAGTACTACAAGAATCAATGATGAGTTATAAACTACTATAATAAAACATAAACAATTACAGAGAAGACACATTTCTGTGCTAAGTAGCCACTAATATGGATGCAGAACCAACACACACACACACACACACACACACACACACACACACACACCTAGTACAAAAATAAAATACATACTTTCCTTTCTCTCAACAAATGTGTATTAAGTGTGTGTCTGCCTGTGTGTGTGATATCAGAATCAGCTGAAAGGAAGTAGTGTTCTCAGGTTATTGATTTGCAAGTGTGTGTGTGTGTGTGTATGTGTGTGTGTGTTTGTGTGTTTGAGTGAAGAGTATTGATTTGCTCTAACTGTTGGAAAATGTCTCCGAATACAAACAGTATCATTAAAACTGCTCATAGACTCTGAGAGTTTCACCTCCCCTCTCTGTCTCACGGCCTCCGAGTCCTGCTTCCACCTCAGTTCAGCAGTTTACTTACAGTGCCGGGTTTGGTTACTGTGCTGTGATTGGTTACTGTACTAGTTACTGAGTTTAGTTACAGTGATGAGTCTAGTTATGATGTTGATTACTGAGTTTAGTTACAGTGATGAGTCTAGTTATGATGTGGTACTGAGTTTAGGTACAGTGATGAGTTACAGAGTTTAGTTTCAGTGATGAGTCTAGTTATGATGTTGATTACTGAGTTTAGTTACAGTGATGAGTCTAGTTACGATGTTGATTACTGAGTTTAGGTACAGTGATGAGTTACAGAGTTTAGTTTCAGTGATGAGTCTAGTTACGATGTTGATTACTGAGTTTAGGTACAGTGATGAGTTACAGAGTTTAGTTTCAGTGATGAGTCTAGTTATGATGTTGATTACTGAGTTCAGTTACAGTGATGAGTCTACTTATGATGTGGTACTGAGTTTAGTTACAGTGATGAGTCTAGTTTTGATGTTGATTACTGAGTCTAGCTACAGTGATGAGTTACAGAGTTACAGCTATGAGTCTGGTTATGATGTGGTACTGAGTTTAGTTACAGTGATGAGTTACAGAGTTTAGTTTCAGTGATGAGTCTAGTTTTGATGTTGATTACGGAGTTCAGTTACAGTAATGAGTTACCGAGTCTAGTTACAGTGATGAGTCGTTATGATGTTGATTACTGAGTTCAGTTACAGTGATGAGTCTAGTTATGATGTGGTACTGAGTTTAGTTACAGTGATGAGTTACAGAGTCTAGTTACAGTGATGAGTCTAGTTACGATGTTGATTACTGAGTTTAGGTACAGTGATGAGTCTACTTATGATGTGGTACTGAGTTTAGTTACAGTGATGAGTCTACTTATGATGTGGTACTGAGTTTAGTTACAGTGATGAGTCTAGTTATGATGTTGATTACTGAGTTTAGTTTCAGTGAGGAGTCTAGTTTTGATGTTAATTACGGAGTTCAGTTACAGTGATGTTACAGAGTCTAGTTACAGTGATGAGTCTAGTTATGATATTGATTACTGAGTTTAGTTACAGTGATGAGTCTAGTTATGATGTTGATTACTGAGTTTAGCTACAGTGATGAGTTACTGAGTTTAGCTATGGGAATGAGTCTAGTTATGATGTTGATTACTGAGTTTAGTTACAGTGATGAGTCTAGTTATGATGTGTTACTGAGTCTACTTAGAGTGATGAGTCTAGTTATGATGTGGTACTGAGTTTAGTTACAGTGATGAGTTACCGAGTTTCAGTGATGAGTCTAGTTATGATGTTGATTACTGAGTTTACTTACAGTGATGAGTTACCGAGTCTAGTTACAGTGATGAGTCTAGTTATGATATTGATTACTGAGTTTAGTTACAGTGATGAGTCTAGTTTTGATGTTGATTACTGAGTTTAGCTACAGTGATGAGTTACCGAGTTTCAGTGATGAGTCTAGTTATGATGTTGATTACTGAGTTTACTTACAGTGATGAGTTACCGAGTCTAGTTACAGTGATGAGTCTAGTTATGATGTTGATTACTGAGTTCAGTTACAGTGATGAGTCTACTTATGATGTGGTACTGAGTTTAGTTACAGTGATGAGTCTACTTATGATGTGGTACTGAGTTTAGTTACAGTGATTAGTCTAGTTATGATGTTGATTACTGAGTTTAGTTTCAGTGAGGAGTCTAGTTTTGATGTTAATTACGGAGTTCAGTTACAGTGATGTTACAGAGTCTAGTTACAGTGATGAGTCTAGTTATGATGTGGATTACGGAGTTCAGTTACAGTGATGAGTCTAGTTATTATGTTGATTACTGAGTTTAGTTACAGTGATGAGTCTAGTTATTATGTTGATTACTGAGTTTAGTTACAGTGATGAGTCTCTGTTGATCTGTTTTGTTACTACATTTAGTTACAGTAATTACTGTAACTCAGTCTAGTTCCAATGTTGGGTTACTAGGTTTAGGTACAATGATGAGTTTGAGTTACAGTGTTGAGTGTAGTTATAGTGTTGAGTTAGTGTTGAGTTCAGTTACAGGCTCAGCATGACCTCAGCACAGCAGGTCTGTTCAGAGAGAGCGCTGCCTCCAATTATAGACTTTCATGTTCTATTTTTAGAGCTCAGATTTATGTAATGAAGATGTTCTGCTCATCCTCCAACATGTGAAGGACTTAATGGTGCTGTAATTTAATGTACTGCACTTCAGAGGGGAGAGAGAGTGTGTGTGTTCTCTGTCTGAGGTTTTATTACAGATCAAACAGGTGAGATAATGTGTGTCTGATGTGTTTTTCCCTTACCGTGTGTGTGTGTGTGTGTGTGTGTGTGTGTAGCTTTTATAACAGTTATTAATCTGTCTCTTCCCCCCTGCAGCCTAATCGATACAACATTTGCTCTCTTTCTCTCTCTCTCTCTCTCTCTCTTTCTCTCTCTCTCTCTCTCTCTCTCTCTCTCTCTCTCACTCCCTCTCTCTCGCTCCCTCTCTTTCTCTTTCTCGCTCTCTCACGCTCACTCTCCACACACACACCACCAGGGAGATAGATGCCACACTAAATGAAAGCCTTCTTGCTCACAAAGGTTAACTGCTTAGTCACACACTCTTTAAAGGCTGCCCAGTGAGAAACACCCACCCCCACATACACACACACACACACACATACACACACACACACACACATACACACACACACACACATATACACTCACTCACACTCCATCTTCAAGACTCCATCTTCAAGTATATTTTTAAAAATATCGTTTTTCTCAGGTCACTGAAACAAAAGCTGGGAAAGTGTTGGGAATCATGTTGTCAGCATGTGCATGGTCGCTGTTTTTCATTATGATTATTATTTTGCTGTAATTGTGAGTTTAATTACAATGATTTTGGGAACAATTCTAAGTTTATTTATGATCATTTCAGATGCAGTGATGAGTTTAT
Organism: Salminus brasiliensis; assembly: GCF_030463535.1. Lineage (NCBI taxonomy): Eukaryota > Metazoa > Chordata > Actinopteri > Characiformes > Bryconidae > Salminus > Salminus brasiliensis. The sequence goes on from NC_132879.1 coordinate 8,104,613, forward strand.
TTACTGTAGTGAGATTAGGGGCGGTTTTGCTAGTAGATTGAACTTGTGAATGTATCACAGTGATTTCAGTTACATTTCTGAGTTTAGTTATGATGTGTTACAGTTTGGTTACAGTAATTTTGTAATTATGATCCTGATTTAGCTACAATAATTAATTACAATTCCTAATTCAGTTACAATTATTTGTTATAATTCTGAGTTTAGTTACAAATGTAGTTACGATTATTTTAATTATAATTCCAAAAGTAATTGTGATATTTAACAAAAAATATGAATCTATTAATTTGTTTAATATCATTATAATTCTAAGCTTAATTCTAAAAATTGGGAACAATTCTAAGTTT